>NW_004797526.1:587318-599903 GCF_000002075.1 Aplysia californica
GTGTGTGTGTGTGTATGTTGAAGTCCTTCAGAGACATTTTCAGAATGTCTTTGTTACACTTTTTTTGGTGCGCCAACCTCACAGTACTCACACATACACACACACACACACTGATGACAGTTCGGAATAGGACACTGCGAGTCGTCGTGCCTACCTTATCCATGTGTATCAATTACACCGTTCACAACTGGGCGGTTTTTGTCGAGTTGTTTTTATTGGTGGAGGGTTGGGGGTATTTTTCGGCTTAAATTGCATAAAAACAAAAGGGCACGGCTAAACGATTACGTGTTTGAAATAGTGATTTAGAATAAAGACTGCTGGTGCTGATCCACCAAAACTCTACTTGCATAACAATTTTGGAGAGGTTTGCGAAGTCATTTCACAACACATAATTGGGCTGTGACGAGATGACCGTGTGATGAAATGACCGGTTTCCCACTCCTACTCTCACTCTCAGCGTGGCGTTCGTGATAACAATAACGTAGGCCACGCTCTCAGGCTGCGATCAAGAAAAGAATCCACATCATGATGTCTTCTGTGTAGGTAACAGGTGAACCAGTCCGACTGAGGCTATAAATAATAACTGTAGATCTAGGCATCTGAGATGATGCAGAAATTCTCAAACTGTCTGACGTTTAGTCTCCATTGAGACAGCTTTCCTTATAATTCGTTTTAACTTAGTCACTACACCGGGTTTCGGGTCCAAAAGAGTTTTACTGCACTTGGAACACAAATACATGTAGGCCTATGTCACATACGTGCCGCTACACTGTGTTTTACTGTAAAAGTACCTCGAAAATACTGGCAAAATTCAAATTCGAGTAAGAACTCAGGAGAGAAAAAGTCGACTGCTGGTTAAAAATCTGCAGTGCACATTATTTTTATGCATGTGACTCGTGACCGTTTTTTTCCCCCGACTCCGCAAGGCCCCTTGCCTTCAGGCAGCCACATTCCGATTTCGAGGGCGCAGCTAAACCTCGCTGTACTGCCAGCCTTGCTTTTAACGCCCAGGTTTTGCCAATGTACGAAAAGAGACGCCCATATAAACTTGCGTCTTTATACCAACTGTCTGAATTGTGCGGTCCTTTTCAAACTAATGTAAATTTGCCCTGACCTACCGCCAACGAACTGGCAGCCAGGGGTACACTACACAACGTGCACGACACTCATAGGCGGCTGCTTCAGGGTCTTTTCCCCACACACGTCTCTGCGAGCTTGGCATTCTCTAGAGGTTGTCGTTGATTTCTTCCTTACTATAGAAATGCTATTATTTTTAATTAAGCTTAGGAATAAAGAAGAGAGAAGACTAGAGGAGGCGGGGCTGAAAGAAGAGAAAGTGTATAATGAAGGCAGATGACAGAACAGGGCAAGAAAACAGGAAAGGGGGTGAATGGAGGAAATTACAGTGAAGACAATTTTGTTGTTGTTGAAAGGTATTGAACCTGTGACCTCTTGAATGAGAGGCAAACACCGTACCTCTAGACCACGAAAACCCCAGGAATAACGCTTTCAATCTGAAATAAGTAACACTAAAAGGAATTCTGAAGTGTACCCAGAAAGGCCTAAAGTTCAGTGATGATTTTGAAATCTACAGAGGAAAAGATTACAAGACCAAATGACACGAGATTTAAAAAAAAAATTTATTTGCTATTCTCATCATGTTAAGCACATACAACTAATAAACCCAGAAACAACAAAAACAACCAAATAACCACTGTCAATTTCATGATAAGCAATAACAATACATGGAACTTACAAAAAAGCCCTGAACACATTGGTGCAAAAGATCATACATACTGCATGCACTTACATTGAAACAATATTACACCAGCGTTATCACCCTAGCAATAACGAAAAATAACAACAGAAAACAAGGGGAACTAAAACAGAAACTTAATAAAATTTTCTTGAGAAAACAATCTTCAATTTCTTTCCTCTATAAAATAAGAAAATTAAAGTTAAATTATGTAAAAAATTACATGAGGAGGGAGTGCTTTCCCTCCAGACAATAATCCTTCATTAATTTATATATGCCTTGTTTAATTTTTTTTTTACAGGAAAAGTCATATCATTAATACCTTTCGCCAATCCTACCTTCATTTATTTTTTTTTTAATGTAGTAGGCAACGGCTGAAATTCTATCTCCCCCTCCCCATTACAATGACAATATAAATGATATGGTATATTACAGCATAGGAAGCCGAGGGGAGGAGCAAGGAAATAAAGATTTAAAAAAAAGAATTTTGACACTGATATTATCCAGCACTTTCTTCATTGCGCTGCAGGAATGCTAAAGTGTTGGAATGAAACACAGTTGAAATAATATTGTAGAGGTAATAACAAATTAGTCACATTAGTTATGGAGCTAACCGAAATTAAAATATGACAAAACAAATGAGAAAACACCAAACAAAGAAAAAAAGACATAAAGTTCAATAAAGCATAACACACCCATCCCACTTTAAACATGCATACCAACCTTTCATTCCTGAATTAAAGACAAAAAACAATCTAACCGCTCATTTTGAATCATTCCCAGACATTTCATCAAGCATTATTCTAATACTGGTCTGGTCCTTTACAAAGCACAGCTGAACAATAATGAGCTGCAAGATCCCTTTCACTTGTCTTCAAGGTTCAAAGGAAAAGGCTGAGGACATTGATGGGTTAGCCATAAATCTCTCTGCTTTTTGCTCCGACTCTGAGGATAGTTATCAATGTGCATAAAAGTCTAAAGAAATATACTGTTGTGACACACTAACTTCCCTTCATTCCGACACTACTGGGGGAGCCAACTGAGACCTACTTCAGGGTGGCAACAGGCAGTCATCTACAATCATTGACTGCCATATGTACAGAAGTTACAAGTAAAATATGGCAGCCAGTTTACATGAGGCAGTTACACAGAACAAAGCTAAGCAGGGAAACAAATAAAAAATAGACATCACAAAGTTTAAATTCTAAAAGAACTAATTCTTGAGTGTATATGAAAGGTTTCAGAACAAAAGACAAAAGCAGAACTACAGCTGTATCTGAATCTGTACTGACATTTAAACTGGTGTAATAATTTACTTTTTCATGCTTGACTTTCTCAAGGAAACCCACAAACTGTTTTACATTAGAACTTTTACAAAGAATTTTTTGATACTAGAAAAAAAAAAAAAAATTCATAATTGCCCATCCTAAATACACTTTTCACGCAACGCTTAGTGTCAATATCAGCCAAAAGAAACAAAAACACGCACACGCAACAAACTTATGAGAGGCAGTATCAATACTGTACTTGTATCACTGAGACAAAAATACATCTAAAATGTTTGTAAGTACAAATGCCAGTCAGACAAACAATCGCCTATGTAATAGACCTAACAACCTCTCCATACATGCAAAAACAAATCCAAACTGCAGAACTACTCACTCAAAGAGACGTCATTCAAACCTGTTTTCGGAAAACATGCACTGGAGTAATAATCAGGCTCATCTGCTCGCCGGTGAAAAACTGACTTTGATTCCCATGAGGTAAAGATGCCCTATTTGAGTATCTCATCTCTGTCTTCCTGCCCCGATGTGCTATCCACCTCAGCCCCGATAGGCAGGGTTAACACCTTAGTGACCAGCAACATGTATACTTATTCATGTTTTCTATTTCCAAGTCAAGCAGAAGCTTACCCTCACACTCTATTCTCTTATTGAAACGAAACCAGATCCAGATCTGTCTTTAAAAATGGTTACACCCCCCCTCCCCCGACCAAATTTATATTTAATAACCCCAAACCCCCATCAAACAACCCAACCTTTTTAAAGTGAAAAAATACTTCACAAATTTCTTATATGGATTCTGGGAGTGAAGATAGTGGTGATAAGCATGCTGGAGTCATTCAAATGTAAGTGCACAAGGTGCATAATTTTTCTAAAAATAGGCGGCAGCCTTGGTCCTGGGCGAGTGATAGACTAATGAAGGGTGCCCACTAAGGCGTTAAAGCAGCCCATCTCTGAAGTAATCTAAATTGTGTTGAGGGATGTACAACATTTACTGTTTATAAAAAAAAACTAGCTGCTCAATTTGTTCGTTAGAGCAAAACAGTTCCAATTTGAGCCAAACCCATGATGTTATAATAAAAACACTTGTTCTTTCAACTCAAATATATATGAAAATGCATTTTGTATTCTTTTGCTTCTAAAACATTGCAACAATTACGATTGAGGTATTTATAAAAAAAATAAAATAAAGAACTATCATTTGAATAAAGACATAAAGCATAATATCATCCAGCTGTTTAGATGCACTATGCCCAAAATTTTGAAAAAAAATCAATTATTGCAATTTAATAAAAATAATCTGTGGAATTAGATCTAGTTGAACTGGCTAAAGAAATATTGTCGAAATTAAAAAATTTCATTTTGACGACCCCCCCCCCAAAAAAAAAGAAAAAAAGGGCAAAAGCAAGAAAAGCAGCACAATGTAGGTACAATTGTTAAACGAATGATGAAACCAGTTTTTTAAAAACATTTGTCCTAAAAAATTTTACTTCCTCGGCTTTGTTCACTTGAACAACTTGCTGACGATACGCATTATTGCAGGGAAGTAACAGCATAGAGCAGAGAGAAGGCATGGTGAACTGTTACCATGCACCTCAATTTAATTTAGTAGCATAATTTCAAGAGCAACAACAAATGCTTTGACGATGAATACATGTTTGAGAAACACATGGAAATCACAAGGCATAGTCATATTTTCATGGTGAAATCCTTACCACTTCACTGATCTTCTTTTTGTGACCATAAATTAAAAAAAAGTAAACTGTTAAATTTTTCACGAAGACACCTCCAATAAATGATTAATAATTCAATTACAAAATCAACTGTCATCATCCTACGCATAGAGCACAAAAGTGAAAGAAGAAATGAAAGCTCTCGATGGCAAATCTATGCATTAACCATTCTGTTTTTCTTTCGAATAGAACTGTGGGTGCCACCAACAGATTTGCGCAAAATTGAGAAATCCTCCGGTGGAAATTAAAAAAACCAGAGCTAAAAAGCCACTCCCCTTTGAATCTTCCTTGCCTAACCTCCTCTTTCTAATTTCAGCTTGCAGTCATTTTCATCTATTCACATCCTCTTGGGGATTTGACCCAAGGCCACCTGCACCATAGACAACCATGACACAAACTGAGGTATAGGTGAGCAAGCACCTCCATCGGGCACTAGAAAAATAAAAGTATAATACATCACCAACCCTCTCCCACAAGCCTACTTTTTCCCCCAGAAAAACATGGACAAGAGTTAAAAATGTTCCACACAAACAGAATAAAAGAAAAACAGCACTGAACTTTTCAACTCTCAGCCAGAACCCTAGTCTCCTATGCTTCATTATGGAAAGAAAAGCCAACTAGCTCATTGCAGAAAAAAAAAGACTAGAATGTTCTGTCTCTCGCACATGATGCTTGTGGGGTCGGGAGTATTGTGTGCCTTCTGTGTCATCCATGACCACAACAAATTTGATAAACATCAGCTATTTCCCCTTTTTTAGTTTTAGTAGAGGTTTTACGGTGCTCGCAACTGCAAAAGGTCATATGAGCGCCAGATGATTAGAGGTGTTACAAGAGAGTAACAAACATAAAAAAGAAGAAGGGGAGATAAGGACGATAGATGTTTTTCCCCACGAAGGATGCCAAAATCAAAACATCTTCCCTGATCTGCAAAAACTAGAATGGGATTCAAGCATATACCGGAAGATAACACCCATCTGAATTAATATAGAGCTGAGGGAAATATATCTTTAAAAAAGGATAAAATTAAATCTAGTAACTCACATCTAAAAACAACCTCCCTTAAAATTTTTTGTCAAATCCATAAAGATTATTGTGCCATAAAAATGGGTACCTGCCGCAGTAGTAACATGTTCAGTCAAACAGGTAAGCCATATACATACATATATATATACACATTCCACATCATTGATTTCGTTCTTGACAGAAGTCCTGTCAAGTACAAAATACCCTCATTTATTCACATTTGGTGATGAAACTTCTTGCAGAACAGCAAGGTCATCGGAAACAAAAACAACAACAACAAAAAAAGAGAACACTTGAATCAACAAAATATTACATGGTATGAAAGACAACTTTGTGTCTGGCTCACATGAAGGATGGCGGACAGTGTTTTTTACACATAACCACTAGCAACAACACAAAAACATACTGATCGTCATCATCACTCCACAGCCCACAGAAGGGAAGAAGTTCAGAAACTCTCACTTTTGCTTTGAGGTGGACACAATTTTGTTCTTTTTATGATTGTCTATATCTCCAGAGCTGAGTTCGGAGACGTGCTGCTGCTGCTGCTGCTTCTGCTGCCCATTGAGACTGCTCTGTGCACGGACGCAGAGACTGTCTGGTAGCCGGATCTCTCTTCGCACATAAAACATGATGTAAGCTTTGCAACGCATCACAGTCTCCACTTCACATGCAGTCACAGTGCTGTCATTGAAGTGATACCATTGCCCTGGAAATAAAAATTAGCAAAGCTCCTCAATCATTCTGTAACACTAACTATGGATTATTTCTAGATCTTATGTCATAACACTGCTTGCAAACAGTACCCATTCAGTCTTAACCCCTTTGTATCCTTATGATGTACCTGGTCCATCATGAAAATGTGTAATTTTTAGCTTTGTGATGTATCATGGACATAATGAAAGTCGGCAAAATTCGCCATTCCTGGTAGCCTACATGACGTTACATTACGTCACGTTAATCAGCTGAATCTAATTCTCCTGTACGAAGATTTAGCCACGAGCCTAGTGAGGATTCCCATTCAAGAATAAAAATGCACTTGTACCTAAATTCATCAGTATTACTTCACTGCTAGGCTTGCAAGTGATGCAATAAACACAGTTCAAGTCTTGCGGATGGCCACATGTTCTCGCAAACCGTAAACATCAAAATGACTCCACACTTTTCCCTAACACAGCAAGCAGAGCACAAAACCCTGTACAAAACATTTTTTTCCCCTGAAACAAAAACTGATAACCCAACAGACCTGTTTTTGTTGACGCAGAAATCTTTGAATTATGAACTACAAATATGATTAATACCTAGCTAGCATCCTTGTTATATCTTCTGACAAATTGGATTTCATTTTTACTGCCATACTTTGTCATGTGAGACAAAGAATAAATTTGGGATCTGCACTAAGGCAAAGCCTCTCTTAAGTAAAGAAATTACAAAATACTTACAGGTAAAGGAAAGTTAAGAACACATTCAACCTCCGCTAAAAAAGTGTGAATTGAAAAATTTGTGAACCTGAAAAACCAAGAATAACCCAAAAACAAGCATACCTTCATATGTAGCATACGCTGTATAGTGCCCGGACCCAGCACTGAAAGAGAAAATTGATATCAAATGACAATTTACATGCAAAGCCAGACATTCAAGTTTTACAGTTACCCTTTAACTTTACCGAAACTTGATTTCTCCTGCTTTGATTTAAAAGGGAATGATTTAAAGACAAACTTAATGTACAATGCCAATTATGCATGAAACTTAAAAGCGCAAATATCATAAGCCCCCCCCCCCCCCGATAATAGAATGCTTGTCTATAAACCATCACGTTGGATAAAAAACAATTAAGCTACTCCTCCTTTCCCATTTTGACAAAGTCATTACCTCACTACATTACAATATGTGCAATTCTTTCTCTGTGTATTGACCGCATTGAGAAACAGATAACACTCTTTTAACAAAGTGAACATGAAAAATATCAAACCATAAAATCCACATAACAACAACACTTTTGTGTGTTTCCTCATTCACCGATACAAGTGGAATGAACAAATATCAAAAGTTTAGTACTGCAAGGACAATACAGTTGAACCTGTGTAAGACAGAATCGCAAGGGAGCCAGAAAAAAATTTCGTCTTAGACAGGATAATTTAGTGGGGGAATGGGGGTTCAAAGGCCCAGCCAGAGGGGTCAAGGGTCACTTGTCTGGTAGGCAAGCAATCACAAGTGGTCAAAACTTCACACCTCTCAGCTGCTATCCTCTCTGATAATGACATGTGTCAGTCTTACTTATCCAATTACCACCAGTGCTTGTATTTCATAGGACTGCTGTTTTGACCTATTAAAAACAGAAACGTTAGAACCTCTTTTCTTCCACCCTTAGCCCCACCCATCGATGTAATAAGCACATACAACCAATGCCACCCCTCACTGCCATGTAACAACGATTCGAGGAACTCTTTTCTCGGCTGGCTGTAGAATCAGGGCAGCAGGCATTGGTCAAACTAATTTCCCCCCTCTGGCTACCAATGAAAGTTTCCACTCTGGAGCAGAACTTGAGCACTTTCACTGGCACTTGTGAGATTTTACACCCACACCACCCTGACCATCTTTAATGTTCAGGGCTCACATAGACAGGGTAACATGTACCCTCAAATTGCACCCGTAATCCCCTTCCTCGCCTGGCGACGTGGCGTTAACTTTAGAGTCGGCGGAGGGAACCAAACTTGCGAGTTTTGTTTCAAATCAGGGCTGAACGGGCAGATCCGTAAAACCCTCGGAAGGGAGCGGATTTTGGTTTCCTTTTCCGTTTCACACAGGTAATTAAAGAGGAATATATCAAGGGGGGAGCGGGGAGATTCCGTTAAGACAGGTTCGACTGTATAAAAAGTTTACTTTTCAAAGCCACAGTGTAACAAAAGCAGTTCCAACAGTGATCGTTTAAGGAAAATCTTTCAACAACGGACAAACAGCGGGTAAAAGTTCACTACTTGACAGTAGTTTCATACACACCCTTTATTTTTCAGGTTAGGGCATGTATTCTACAAATGGGCCATTCCACGAAAAAAATGAAAGTGCAGTGGCACACATAATATGGGCATGACAAGCTGAAAAATTTTAAAACTGTGATGATAAGGCTGGGGTTTATTTTCCTTTTGTCTTGTTAGAGGAGGGTTGCATATATTAATAATAATATTTATTAAAAAAAACAAAAAAAAAACAACAACCCCAAACTTATCCAATTAATGACTGAATTCAAATGGTAGTATAGCGCCACGTTTTCCAGCATGCACATAACAACTATTATTACTCCAGCAGATCCTAGAATGGCTCTATCAATGCATAACACTGTGTCAGCATTACACAAGTCACAACAGTTACTTTTTTATGGAATGGCCCATACAACATATGAAGCTGATAGACCACGAAAAAAACCCATCAAAAAACCGCCCACCATCATGATTTTGTCTATCTGTACATTTTGCCAAACACTTAAAGGAAAAGGTTGCCTCGGTCAAGACAACAAAGTAATTACCCAGAGCCATGGTGCACTATGACAGCAGCCAGATCATATAAATTGCTCCCACAAAAGCTCCCTCTGGTTTCATGCTGAGGAAAAAACAAACAAACCAGTAAACAAAATGCTTACAACAATTCCTTTGATTTAATTTTAAAAAAGTAACATTTAATATATTTTGTTTCCTGTCAGTCTCTGAGCTGCAGCAATAAGCCACTGCTTTGCTACAGACACCAATCTCAAAGGCAACGCTCAGCCAAGCATAAAACAAGCTAGCTACGTCACCTTTCAATTTTAGTTTTAGTAGAGGTGTTACGGCGCTCGCAACAGCATAAGGTCATATGAGTTAAAGGTGCTACAAGAGAGTAACAAACATAAAAAAGAAGAAGGGGAGGTAAGGACGATAGATGTTTGATAGGAAAGAAGAAGCAAACCACACCAGAGCACCCGCCAACCACCCTCGTCACCTTTCAGAAAGGTAGAGTTGTGTGTATAGTTGAAGACAAAACATCAAAACTTCCTGAAGGAAGAAACAATGATAAAAAACAAATTGTGAGGACAAGGAAGAGATCTACCCACCCATGAGTACTACTGTTTAAAAATCTCAACCTTCCAATGACATACCATCAAATGCAACAGGGGCAGACCTCAAATGTTATATTTTAATATTTTCTGCTGCTCAATTTTCCGTATCATCACTTACAGATTACGAAAAAAAAAGGAAGTTTACATGGACCCTTAACTAAAGCAATCAATATGAGCACAGGCAAATCTACGAAATTGAACTGCTGGATGGCTGTTCACAGAGTTTGAACACAATAACAGCAACCTCATTATCTACATTTGTTATGAAAATGTCAGAATAACAGCGACAGGAAAAAACCCACCAAAATAATAAATCCAAGCTAGCCACACATCTTCAAACAACAAACCAGAGCCCCTTTCAAATTAAATAAAAAAACGCCTTGCCTTTGACTTTGACCAATCAAAAAAAATTTAAAATTTGAGACCCAGAAAGAAAAGTCATATATCTCAAAGATAACTAAAACAATAAAAACAAGCCCAAGCAAGCTACAAATCCTTAGCTAACAAACAACAACTGTTTGACAAAATAAGGAAGTTTCCCCTTTCAAATTAAATCAAGAATGCCTTGCTTTCGACTTTGACCAAATTCGCAAATTAAATTCGACACCCAAAAAGAAACACCACATCTCATAGGTTACCCACAAACCAACAACTCATGAACTTTTACATGTAATCTACCTTGACTTAAGAAAACAAAAATACTCTTCCAACAACATAAAAAAGGACTATACAATACATCACTCACACACCTACATGTACTAACTAATATGATAAACAAAAATGCTCAACTCACCAAATTGTTTAGAACATATGTGTTCATGTCCAGCCCCTGAATTGGAAATTCAACAAACGTTTCCACTTTTAATCGGCAGAACATACTCCATCTGAACCTCTTCAAATGTAGACAAAGGACCTTGAAGGCAAAAAGAAAAAAAAAATGAAAGAAAAAGTCATGCAAAACATTTTAACTATTAGACATTTTCACTTAACCCCTTTGTACCCCCCGGGGCAGTGCCACTGACTGTAATGTCTTTAGGCCATTCCCAAAGGGCGGGACATTTCTCGTTCAAGCACAGTAGAATTGTAAATGGGCTGATTCGTCATGTCACGCTCATAACTGTGCCTGATCTTCAACAGGGAGCTGCTGCTTTTTCTTTCCAAATCCTTACTATTGTCATTTTTCCTCTACTTCTTTTGTATGTTTGTCACTCTCTTCTGACCTGCTATTTCCGGGGTGCCTTGATAGTCGAAGCCCACCTTGTGCTGTTGACGTTAGAGAGGTGAGCAGAGTAAGTCTGATTCCCTGTAAAGACTTCTCTGTTGACACCCGCCCCTTGGCGCTCATATGACCTTATGCAGTTGCGAGTGTAGTAAAACACTCTACTATATAAAAAAAAATATAACCCCTTTGTTCCCTTACAATGTACTAAACACCAATATGACTTTTAAAAGGCAGACAATTTCACTCTTTGACTTAGATTTGGAAGTTTTTCCACATTATGAGTAAGATGGGGGGGGGGGGAAAGAGAATATAACGAATGAAAAAAAGTGAAGACAGTGACACTATCGAAGATCCAGGGTTCGAAATATGACTGGATCGTGAGTCCAATAACACTGAGATATGAGACTGCTGTCCTGGCGAACGAGTTTAGAAGAAAATCATTGCCGATAGTAATAACGCACACCCCCCTACCCCAAGCCCCAATTCAAATGGCTTCTGTAAAATCTCTTCAAATTCTTTAAAGATTGTACACGTATGTTATAGCAAACTCAAATTGGGAAATAGTAAGAATAACCAATGAATAAGTATACACCAAAAATAGAAAAATAAAAAGGACAAAAATGTGAATACATTTTCTTACATTTGGCAGTCTGCGGATCCAAAATTTTTTTGTTGATCTTTGTCTTTTCTTGCAATTGTTACACATATACAACTCAGAATCTTCCAACTCTTCAACATCTGTGAAACTTGAGAGACAATCTGAAGAAAAGAGCAAAATTGAAAACTATCTTAGCATTTCTGTTTCACAAAACATATAATTCAAACAAAACAAAACAAAAGGATGACAGTTTTTTACTTTCCCTTCAACAGCAATGGATACGCCAGTGTATAAAAAATATGTAGACTATTTCCTTCATTCTCCCTTCAATAACAATGGTCCCAATGACAAACAAAAGAAGTAGATAATCTCTAGATGCTAAGTAGACATTATCATGATGAAGGGCTCAATAGTAAACCCCACAACACTTAAGAATTCTTGAACAGAACTGACATAACTGATGAGAATGACTTTTATACTGGACGTTTTGACCATGTGAGAGGAGTAAATGATTGTTCTAAACACAAACCACTAAACGACAGCCCTGCTTGGCACTAAAAAGTCTTAAACCCCCTCCTCCAACAACATGCTGAGTCAGCGTGTGTGTAGATATAATTTTCCCTTTCCCTTTGTCCATGCTAATCCATCTACCTTCATTTTAACTCATGCAACATATGGTAAAGCAATTCAGAAAAGTTAATTGCCTTGAATTCAAACTCTTTTTTTTGGGCAGATTTCTATTTTTAAGTATGCTATTTATTGAGTAAAAGTTCTTTTACACCAAAAAGAGGGCTCTTTGGCGGATTGCTCGTAGGCAGAGACTACAAGTAATCATCTGCCCAAGAAGACCACGCGCACAACGTAACATGCCCCCCCCCCC
>NW_004797526.1:600003-685599 GCF_000002075.1 Aplysia californica
ACAACAGACAACCCATCTAAGATAACTTTTCTCCTCAACAATGGGCGACCGTTTAAGACATGTCCAACTGTATATCTAACTTTTCCCCTCAACAATGGGCGATCCTCTAAGACATGTCCAAGTGCATATCTATCTATTCATCTGCATCTATATCCATCTACACCAGCTCCAAATCATTACTGTCATCACACAGTATTAGTTGAAGCCGATGGCAAGTCACAAAAAAATTCAAATAAAACAGCCACAAGCGACAAATGGGCTGCAGAAATATCAACTAGAAGAGCTCTTCAGCTGTTTATGACAAAATTGAAGGCTTTTACAATGAATACAGAGCAAAGCTACGCCCCCAAATGGCAACAAAAAATCACAACAAACAAATTAAAAAAAACCCACCCTGCCATGTGATCACAACACCTGTGATTATAACAAGCCAATGAAATAATGACAAGAACATTTCCCTACCTGACAATGTACAAATGGGCTCTCCTTCCTTTGGTTTCGTGAGGCGACTTGAAAATTGAGCAGGAATATCTAATGACAGATCTGGGGAATGCAAGCAAAACAATGGCTCAGGTCGATTCAACACTAGCCCTACTAGATGTTTCACTTCAGAATTTAAAAACTCAAAACTTTTGTCTGACAGTGCAGGTATCTGGTCTAGAGTAAGGAAATTGATCACAACCCCCCTCCCTCTTTGCTACTGCGCAGGTTGGGTTTGCCAGCCCACACGCCTCAGATTGGATATAAATTATGATTTGAACTAATTTCCACTATAGAGCAATTTTTGCTGCTTGATGACATCCACTATGGGCATGATAGATATAATAAAATAGAATCCATTTCAAGCACACATAAATTTAACAACTTACCTAAGAAAGGATCATGCTTTTTTGACTCGACACCACATATAAGACAGTGGACTTCACTCTGAAGCAGACCACCAAAGATAGCAGTGACAATAGTGCTCTTGCCCTTTGGGCCGATGTACGGGGAATTGTTATTTGGATAAGGTAACAATTCTAACAGCTCAATGTGAAGTCTGTCCAAGAGGTAACGCATGAATTCATGGGCATCCTGCTGCTGGTAGCCCCTGTGAACAAAAAAATAAAAAGCAATTTAGAACCGTAACAAAAAAGTAGACGCTACTTCGGAAAAAAGGTCAATATTATATTCTAAAAGAGGTTCCACTGATATAGGAACTTGTAACCTTGACCCCAGATAAAAGAAAATCAACTCCACATATCAGTATATCACATCTAACATGCAAAAGAAAATTTTATGAAAGCAGTTAAGGTGACAATCAAAAGCATTAGATTCACTGTAAGTGAAGAGGGACCAAAATGAGCCAAAGTCTATAAAAATTACATTTATTCGCACGCTTGCACACACAACTACTACTGCGAATGCATGGGTATCTGATGTAGTAAAAATCGAAATGACAAGAGTAGCACACTGCTGTTACATAATCACAAATGCTAGAAATGTATGGACTGTCATCTCTTTCCTTTGTATTACTACTAAACTGCATGTCCTATGTAAGTTCACTGGAGTTACCTGCATTAAAGCAGTACACAAGTCTCTTTGACATTACAGAAACTGAAATACATCCCCAATCTCACTGTCCAGCACCTGCTTAGCCCCCAATGGCACAAAGTATCAGTTTCATATGGAAAATAGACACCCCTGCCCCTCATACATACATACATACACATACAAGCATAAAAATAAGCTCAAATTGATAGGAATTTCAGTTGCTGTTTCTTCACTTATTTCTAAAAGACAGAAATCTTTTTTTTAAAGCAGAAGAGTTTTGACATAAAAACATTCAACCCACAAATATGAAAAAAAAGTTACAAAAGATGATTTTTAAAATTGAAAGGCTGGTTGATACAGAGTTTAGAATATACAATATATTACACAGCAACAAAAGTAGTTTTAACAAAGCAAACCCAAATACTTAAAAAAAAGCATTACATTTCAACAGAATTATGTATTTACCTAAATCTAGGGACAACTTTCCAAACTACAGTGAAAAGAGATTCTGGAGAAATAGCTCCTTTTGTTCCTTGCCAGAGTGCAACAAGAGTTTTCCTCAGTTCTTCGACCAACAGCCTGTAAACAATGAAAGAAACAAAATAATTTTAGACAACACAGTGAGAAAATTTTAATACATTTTAACGGAAAAAAATGTTAATGAAAAAGATAAGTTTTTCACAGCTAACAAAAAGCAGAAAAGTGAGAAACTTAAAAAAATACACAGTGTAACACAATAGTTCTACACCTGGTGCCCAAATAGTAGCTTTATGAGCACAAAAATAGATTTTTAAATATATAAAACTGCTCAAAGGACAATCTTTCCAGTCTGAACGAGAAAAGCTCCAACTCCATCATGAAAAGATTATGATTTAAAAAAATATATTTAAAAAACACCAAAACACTTACACATCTTCGCCAGAATCCTTTGCCTTTCGAGCGATGTGAACTTTCTTGGCTTTGAGTATTTTGTCGTCTAATGATGGTAGTTGTTTGATGTAGCCACAGAACTCTTGTATATTGCTGAAAAATGTCACAAATGATAATTTTGTCCACAGACACCCCTCCCCCCCATTAAAATAAAATATCATACATTTACAGGAGTACCAAAAAGCCTTTATCTTAAACTTACAAGGCTTTAGCACTAGGGAAACCAAAGCCATTACTAAAAATTCTACTAGACCCTGTTAGAAACAGTTTACAGTGAAACAAAACCTGATCATTCAGAACTTCAGCCTCTAAGCACTGAGACAGCGCCCTTCCTAAATGACTCATGTATACATACGGGTCAGCTGGGAAGCCAAGGCTACACTGAAAATGAAATTAGTACTTTTAGCTTCATTAAAAATTTAAATGTACGAATAACCATACAGCTTGCAAAGAGTAAACTCTGCCAGAAGCAAAACCATACTTCATAAGCTTAAAACAGAAAAATCTGAAAGATGACCCCATTCTTCGAGAAGTAAATAAGCAATCAACCAACTCCAACAAGCAATATTTCCATGACGCCTCAAAAAGTTGCGGATACACATGTTGCATACCAAGATTGAAAAAAATATGGAAAGACAAGATAGAAAAACATGTTAACTTACCTTAATGACTGTAATACAGCATTCATGAAGCATGTATTTCCCAAATTTCTAAGCCCTGAAGCCTTTGGTCTGCGTTGCTTATTATCCTTAAAAATAGAAGATAAAACTTATTAAAAATATTGAAGAAAAGAGAAAAAACTTGAGTTTCGTTTCATTACATTTAAATGTCATCACTGAGGAACGAGTGAAAAAAAAAAGAATCCAGAAAAAACAAACAAAACTTAAGACAGCAACAAGTACCCCACACTTCAATATCAAATGCTGAGCCTGAAAGTAAATTTTTAATTCAAGCTCTTCCAATAAGAATAAGAGTGGTGTGAAGTGTGATCGCGATTTAATTGTTCTATACTGCTCCCACATTATACAATTTTTTCCCTGACAAATTAGCGATAACGATAACCTATGAGCAACATAACATTATTAACCCTTCCAGCCATTTTTGTGCACTCTCTAACCTCAGTCCCAGCCAATAGGCCAGTACAGGAGTATTTTAGAAAAAGAGGCATGTATTCTAAAAAGTGATGTAGTATCTTTGTAATGATGTTTAGATAATAACATAAAACAATGTTTAGAGGTACAGTCGAACCTGTGTAAGACGGCTACCCATTGGCAGGAAGAAAAGTGGCCATCTTCAAGATGAAGAGAACAAACCATTTCCCTCTGAGGTCCCAACTGAAGGTTGTAGCATTGTTGTCGTTGCTGCTGTTTTCGTTGGTTTGTTTCTTGTTTGCTTTTATATTTTGTTGCTTATTTTGAGCAAGGGTGACACTAAAACGAATCGTGTCAGACAAGTAAGGCAGAGTGCCATGGTAAAATAAACACATGGGTCGCCACCACTTGACCCGGAGAATGAGTGACGCTCCTATTGCAAGTTCATGTTGGCGTCCATTGTTACAGACTGGGTACACAGTGACCACTCATCTCACTGACAATTTGTGTTCTGGGTGAGGCTTATGGGTTATGAGGGATCACACGCTTACCTCGCCAGCAGCTTAAAATTTGTTATCTATTGGTCAACAGTGGGAGGGGCCAACACGATCGGTTGGAGGGAACTACCTAACAACAACGACAGGTGATTGGATTATGACGGCTCGCCCACAACACCAGGGGCCAATGAGTCATTAGGACAAAACGTAATGGAGTCACTAAGGTGGCCATCTAAGAAAGGTGTTATTGTTTGGAGTAATAGGGGATGTATGTTCAAATATAGTGGCCGTGGCCACGTTGGACAGGTGGCCGTTTTACACAGTGAAATTATATAGTAAAAACGTAAGGGGGGGAGAAATAGAAAGTGGCCATTTGTACAGCTGGGCGTCTGGCCGTCATGGCAGGTTCGACTGTAAGTAAACAAATATTATGCCAATTAAAGTTTAATTAGGTTCGCTAATTTTGAAAAATGCACAAATACGGTACCCCCCGATTCAGAATATATGCTCTTCGGATGGTGGGAGGTACAAGTGCTGCTGAAAATATACGTGCACGGGGCTGGAAGGGTTAAGAGTCAAAAGCATGGTCACAATTCTTTAAATTGGAGCATATGAACAGTGAACAGAATCTTTTCCCTCCATGCCATGCAGGACTTAAAAATTCCACTGCTTCATAAAGTCGAGAGGCTTGTAAATTTTTTAAAAAAGATGCAACACAAACCCTTTTCCGTCTCTTGTGATCTCTGTCATTCTCCAATGAGTCTGAAGAATCTCGACGATGAACTTTGCCTTTAGGTACATTCTGGTCACTACAAAGAAATACATTACCATCGATTAAAACCACATCTATCATTAAAGTTCAACACATAATTATTGTCTCATTCATTCTTGTTACTGTCTTTAACACTTAGCCTCCACTTCACGCCGATCGGCGAGCTTCCGGTTTAGCCCCTTGACTCCACATCACGCCTTTCGGCGTTGTGTACCCTAGTGACTGCATAACAACCAAAATCATTCTATTTATCAGTCATAGTGAACTCCCCTTTGACATGCGCACTAAATATCAAAAGCTACTTCCTTCCGCGTCCTTTCTCAGCCTTTTGCGGGAAAATTGACGGTGCGAATGCTTTGTCTCGTGTTGTGAATCGAAGTGATGGCATCTACCAGTGACAACTCTATTTTTCGCCACGATGACGACTCAGGAGACGAGTTTCCTGATGATGTTAGCGATGCTTCTACTATTAGTTACACTGTAGGAGGATCTGAGGAAACAAGTAGGTCTTCGTCTCCTGTTCCTTTTGTTTGTGATGAGCCTAGTTCTAGTTCTAGATCTAGTACTACGACAGCGAGGAGGAGACCGACGCCTGGGGCTGCACGTCAACAAGCCAGTAGATCTAGGCCTACAGCTAACCACGCTCATCAGTTTGACTGGCTAGTCTACGACGATCGCGATCCCTACGAAGCAGAACGATGGATGCCAGCATTCTCTTCACCTACAGGCATTGTTGTTGACAGCAGCAACTTTGATGCTGTCAAATACTTCAGCTTGTTTTTCACTGACGATGTCATCAACTTGCTGGTGAGGGAGACAAACGCCTACGCCAGACACTGTCTACTCGCTCGCGACTGTTACTACAAGGAACGGTGGAAAGAAACCGATGCGGTGGAGATGCGAGCTTTCATAGGACTGCAAATAGGTAAGACGAAGTCTTTGTTTTTATTATATTACATTCGTAGTGTTAGATCTAGATTAGATCTAGATCTAGTCCATGAGATCTATGAATGAATGAATGTCATAATCTTTCATCCAAGTATTCTTATCATGGTCCTCGGGCTTGGCTGTCCTAGTTCATGAGTATAGAGTTGTGTTGTAGGCTATAGATCTAGATCACATGGGGCATGGGGAGAGTGCATGTCACATGTGACATGTGTTTGTGTGAGTGGACATATTACTAAATTAGATCTAATCTATGCGTTTGTTTGTGTTATGAATCAGGAGTGTTGATCATGGTCCTTGTGCTTGGAGTCCTAGTTCATGATTATAATTTTTTTGTGCATAGATTACATGGGAGAGTGTATGTCACATGTGTTTGTGTGAGTGGACATAGAATCTTATGACATGAATATTTATAGTTTGTCGTTATGACACTAGACGTCTAGTATTAGTTTACATTGCGAAAAGAGAAGGTTGGTATATTTCGTTTGATTGTTGTTAGCATATAATTTAGAAGGAATATTGATCTAAAATATTGTAACTTTACTTGGGTAGATTTGGTGTCTATATATAGATCTATATATTATGTGGGCGCCGAGGCGTCGGTGGCGATTTGGTTAGAACATTGACTCATGCGCTATACATGTGCTATTATTATTTTATATATTTTATTGGTTTGTCTTTTTTATTGTTACATTGTCAAGTGATCAGTGATTGTAAAAGTGTTATGTTGAACATGCGATTTCCAAATTTCACACTTTTTTTCTCGTGTTTATAATTCACAGCCATGGGCTTCAGTCCGAAGAAAAGTCTGGAGGACTACTGGGACAGCTACTGGCTGTTTGAGACTAAATTTAGCGACGTCCTCTCCCGCCACCGGTATCAGATGTTGCAAGCCTTTTTTCATGTGAGTGACATACAGACACACATTCCTCGTGGTCAGGATGGTTACAAACCACTAGCTAAAATTCAGCCTCTGCTCGACCTCCTTGTTCCGCAGCTGTCTGCGGTGTACTACCCTCATCGAGAGATCAGCATTGACGAGAGCATGGCGCGGTTCAAGGGCAGATGTCACTTTCGTCAATTTATGCCCGACAAACCGACCAAGAGGGGTTTCAAGGTGTTCGTCGTTTGTGATGCCCGTAATTACTATGCCCTAAACCTCATGATATATACTGGTAAAGAGCACTTTGTCGTTCCTCAGGACAAGAGTTTCACCGAGCATCTCGTAACTACTCTTATGGCACGGTACATGGACAAAGGGCATGTCCTGTTCATGGACAACTTTTATTCTTCTCCGTCGTTGTTTGCGACTCTTCAGGGTGCTTTGACTGGTGCTGTCGGCACTGTTGTCGAAAGTCGACGTGATTTCCCAGCTGAGCTGAAGCGCGCAAACCTAATTTTGAAAAAAGGAGACGACCCTGTGTTTTACAGGTCCAACGACATGGTCGCTGTCTCCTGGCACGACACGAAACGTGTAAACCTCCTGAGCACGGTCCATACTAACAATACTGTGCACAAGCGCATTCGTGCGAAAGATGCCCCAGGCGGGTACAGGTCTGTCGACAAACCGGTCATCGCGGACACGTACAACTCATTCATGGGTGGCGTGGACCATTTTGACCAGCTGATGAAGAACTACGCGTATCCACACCGCAATTATAAATGGTACCACGCCCTGTACCACTACCTGAAAGACCTTTCTTTGGTCAACGGCTGCATCCTCATGGTGCGAGATGGCCATTCGACATCTGCAAAGGATTTCCGCAAATCTGTGGTGGACGCCCTCATTCGGCCTCACATGATTCGGCGACAGAACGACAGACACCAAACAAACAACGCTGTCGATCGCCTAAATGCTGCAGCCTTCGGGCATTTCCCAGCAAAATTTGCAGACCCTAAGCACCGCCCCGTTTGCAAAGTCTGCGCTTCCGTCAAGAAACGTGCTCAGTGTCGGCATTATTGTCCCACGTGCAATGTTGCACTTTGTATTGACAACTGCTTCAGAATATACCACACGGCAAAAGATATCAAGGAAGCAAGGCAACAGCTGACTCAGTGAACAGTTATGTGTGTGAATTCATATGTGCTGATGGATTATTTTGCGCCAGTGAGTGAGTTGGGCTAATTCTAGTCAATGTCACACTATATTTGCATGTGTATGCCAACAGAACAACTGCACTTCAAAACAGCTAACATGATAATATAGTTTTCAGTATTGTGTCATTCTAACCTGTGGTATATTTTTTTACATCTTGCTCGTTGTTTCATGCAGATCACTTTCACACAAAAGCTATCCGTTTCTTAGAAATATTATTTTTGCGTTTTTCCCAATCGGAACATTTTATTCAAAGTTGTTGTCTTTTTTTCGTATTTCTTGTGTTTTCTACATATTTCCTCTATTTTCATGGGCTCAAAACAGTTTCATGTTTTGTGTGAGACGTGGTATTGCAAAAATTTGAATTGTGCTAAACAATTTGTGTGCTGAGGAAATTTCTTCCGAGTTAGACTTTCAGCACCTTTAGATTCTATTTTCCTTCCGACTCACTCAATACGTAAATACTTCTATGCGTATGGTTCATATCATTCGCAAATGGTCAAATTAATTTTGAAGCAAGTTTTAGATGGTATCTGTTTTGATTTTTTTGTTATTCTACTGCCAAAAAAAGCAAATTTGGGCTTTTTTGTGTTATACTTGATCATTACATAATCAAAATGGCCGCCTTTTCCGCATATATATGTTTTTTTTTTCCGTTTTCTGAATGCTCTGTCAATTATTATGCACCCTGCAAAATTTCATGATGATACATGTATTAGTTTTTGAGAAATTTGAATTTTACTGAACCACCCTATGCTGTGAAAATAGCCTCCGATTTAGACTGTTTCAGTACGTTTCCGTATTTCCTTCCGACTCCCTCAAAATGCGAAAATACTTCAATTTCTATGGTGCATATCACTCAGAAATGGTCAAATCAACTTTGAAGGGTGTTTTAGGTGGTATCTGTTTTGATTTTTAAATTATTCTACTTCCAAAGAAGCAAATTTTGGCCTTTTTTGTGTTATAATTGCTCATTACATAATCACAATGGCCGCTTTTTCCGCGTAATTTTTTTTTTTTTTTTTTTTCTGAATGCTTTGTCTATTCTTATGTACCCTGTAAAAATTCATGATGATACATGTATTGGTTTTTGAGAACTTTGAATTTTACTGAACCACCCTATGCTGTGAAAATAGCCTCCGATTTAGACTGTTTCAGTACGTTTCCGTATTTCCTTCCGACTCCCTCAAAATGCGAAATTACTTCAATTTCTATGGTGCATATCACTTAGAAATGGTCAAATCAACTTTGAAGGGTGTTTTAGGGGGTATCTGTTTTGATTTTTGTATTATTCTACTTCCAAAGAAGCATATTTTGGCTTTTTTGGTGTTATAATTGCTCATTACATAATTGCAATGGCCGCCTTTTCCACTTTTTTTTTTTTTTTTTTGCCTTTTCTAAATGCTTCTTCTATTCTGATGCACCCTGTAAAATTTCATGGTGATACCCATATTAGTTTTTGAGAAATTTGAATTGAACTGAACCACCCCTGTGCTTTGACAGTGGCCTTCGATTTAGCTTGTTTCGATACCTTTTTTATTTTCTTCTGACACTCTCAAAAACCAGAAATACTTCTGTTGCTGTGGTTCATGTCACTCACAAGTGACCAAATAAACTTTGTAACATGATATATGAAATATACCTTGTTGATTTGAATGTTTTACCCCTCCAAAACAGCCATTTATACCTTTTTTCATATAATATCTCATTATATATTCAAAATGGCCGCCCTGGTTACGTGGTAAAAAAATTTTTTTTTTCAAAATCTATATGTCAATTCAATTTTCTAAGACTGCTGAAAATTTGAAGGTGATCTGTGCAATCATTACTGAGAAAACTACATTTTACTGAACTACCCCCATTTTTCTGGAATTGCTGCTCAGTGGTGCGTGGAGGAAAGGGTTTTTCCTCTATATCCTATGTGGGGGAAAAGTGTTAAGCCGCATCCCTGATCTTAAGGTAGCTAAGATCAAACACAAAGCTTTCTCGGATATGGGTGAAAAAAAAAAAAAGAGTGTATTTCAGCAAACAAACTTAAAACATTCAAAACGAGGAGAATAAAAATTACCTGTTCACTTGACAAATATTTAAACCACTGTAAAGATGATACTTAACAAAATATAAGTGTTGGAGTTCATTTCAACAACCTTAATCACATAGCAAAAATTCCAGTTTTAATCTCATATACCTTTCAGGACAAGGTTCACTGTTGTTTGTCACTTGGGTTAAGGACTGGTATTGCTGCCGCAATTTTTGAAGATGACCAAAACTTGTGTCGTTGATGATGAACTCATCACATTTGTAACTGGGGGAAAAAAAAGCACTGCTATGTAAATCTATGCTCATTGAAAATTACTTGTGGACATCATGACATGCCAGTGAGTCAAGATTCTTTCAGGAACATTTTCTATAATCTAGCATTAAACTGAGCATGCCTTGATACAAATGCAATAGCTGACTAAAAGTGAGGCTTTTTGACAAAGGCAATCCAAAACGTGATAGACAGAGAAGGGAAACTAAACAAAAACGGTCAGTGACAATTCATGGTACAACAACAGTGAATTCATTGAGCAAAGAGAAGCACATCAACATGATAAATCCATTTAAGGTTGCGGAAGAGCAAAACAATTGGAAGGAAATAGTACAGACAAAGAGAGGGTTACGGTAAAGGCACTTTGGTAATTCATGTTCTTAGCCTAATCACTTATGGTTGGTTATGGCATCTGCAGCAAAATTTTGAACAGCTGCATGGTTACACAGGGACAACTTTTTAAATATATCTACACACCACCAAGCCATGTGGCATGATGGGCTATAACTACTGCCCCAAGTTCACTATACTCCTATCTTAGGTAACAAATGGTATCTCTGCTGTCATCTGAAAGGTACCAGTACCATTAATAATGTATTCTTACCAGAACGCCATGAGATTTTGGCAGTCCATACAGACAGCATGAAGTTCACTGTGAGCTTCATGATGTTCCTTGGCATGACCTTTCACATACCTGGCAAGAATGAGAGAAAGAGGTGTTAACACAAAAGCTTATTTTTATTGATCCCGAAAGAGGTCTAGGCAAAGTTGAACTTGAACTGGTAATGTAGTATAAAACTAAAACACATAGAGATAAAATCAGAATATAATTCCTTTTCACACTGGGCAAAAAACCAATAGACGACTCATTATAAGACAGAACATGCATCATACACTCTTGAAACAAATCCCAGTTGTTTAAAACAAATCTGGAGATGGGGCAAAAGAATATATATCTGTCAATTCTTGGTCACTGTAATGTTTTATTAATCATAATTTCAATACAGTAGTCTCCGCCTTATGGAGCGCCATACAAAGGCACAATCCGATCAAACACAACCGTTCGTCATATATGGCAGTTTTTTACTTTATAATTTAGACGTACAAAAGCACAGTTACTTCCTTTAAACGCACGCTTCGAACCCTCAAACAAGCAGACAGGTAAAGCTAGACAAAGAGAAATTTTTTACACAAACCTACACAGCTTGCATGGACAAGTCTAAACACACATAAGATATTCGGTGAAGAGAGTGATGGAGAATGTTAACCCATCATACTGTCCACAGACACAGAGAGAGGTCAAGGACTGGGTGAGCAATATGTTTGGGGTGTGTGGGTGTGTGACTGAAATGTATTTTGGTTGGTCACTCATAATGAATGCGTCTTAAAGAGAAGGCTTCTCACTTATGTTTGAGTGACCAATGTTTGGTAAGACCTATGAATATGATGAAACCAATATGCGTCAATACTCCACAACACTAGAATAGGCCTACAGAATTAAAGATTCGTCAAGTGATCAGCTATGCTCCAAGAACTTATAACGTACTTGTTCAATGAATAATAAAAGAAAAATTTCTCAGAATGTCTGATATCATCCATGCATTTACCGGGTTGCAATAGATGATCATCATGACAGGCCGCCAGGGGTGGTCGCTTGGAAAGCCATGTGGCAGAGCACTCTTCCATGACTATCACAAATAGTTTCCTCAAGTGATCTGATCCCGACTTGTTAGTGTATCATATTAGCACAGCGAGTCAGTCATTAAAATTGCTTTTTTCCACCTCTTTTGTAGTCATCCGTGATTGAGGAATCCATAAAACAGACACATTTCGTTGCATTGGTGAAAGTGGAACCCCCCCCCCCCACACACACACACAGTTCAGGGGAGGTCACTAAATATTAAGAAAAAGAAACAGTTGTGTCCCTTTTCCCAGGTTCAGGTCAAACACAAATTCCTGTGTAAACACAGGTTTAGAGGAGCCCTCCAAAGGACCATGCTTTTAGCCTGCAGAGACCACTGTACAGAAACAATAAGCTACAGACAGCAAAGCATTGAAACAAGATAATACTTACCTGCCACAATTTATTTCACCACAAGTTAAACAGATCCATGGGCTTTCTTCAGTATGACAAACTGCAATAAATAGTACACAAAATGAAATCAGACATGCTTTTACTGTGGTACATAAAAAAAATAATTCGTTTTCCTTTGGTGAAAAATATCCACAAAAACATCTTGCAAGAGTAAAGTATTCTTTTCCAATTTCAAACCGTCTTTTCCATGACGTACACACATTCAATATTGGAGAGAACTTCTCTCATTATCAAGTAAAGTCATTTTCAAGATGGTCCTAAAAAAAAAAGCCCTGGCTGCTAAGGCTATATCATACTTCGAGGAAAAAAGTCCAGTGGCCACGAGTGGACGATGAGCTCAGGCTCACAATAATCATCACAATGTCAAAAGATTCTATGTCAATGATACAGCGTTTTGACGGGTACTGTACATCAGACTTTTAATGCAATTGTTTTTTCACATTTCACCCATTTCGCTTTTTGCGAACCTTTTAAATTCGCTATTTAATTTTCCCAGGGAAATTATTTTGGTTCCGATACAGTCGCGCTCCTTTAAACATTTCGTGAATAACTTGAATTTGCTGATTTCTTTACAATTTGCGAATCGCTAAAACCCCTCCCTCCGTTATACAGCAGTCACTGGGGTGTGTCCTTGAACTACACACAATAACCCTAGCTCAAAAACAGGGCACAGCACAAGGGTGACCAGCAATGGTGTGTATGGATTTTCTAGGTTTGTGATGTTAAAGTAATTCATACATTTACTCAAGGGAATCATTAGAATGGAGTATATTATTTTTATGAGTTCCAAGTAGTGACAGCATCACTGTCGTCAATAAGGAGTTGCCGCTGTAGTGGTGGTCGAAAGAAATTCATGATTGTTTGGGCCCTGGCCCTAAGCTCTAGGCTGTCATGCTAAAGGCATGTGGGCAGCTACAGTAGAAACCTGAAATACAGAGATGGTGGGACCAGACAAAAAGTCCTGTTACATCCGATCCCTGTT
The DNA here is from genome assembly GCF_000002075.1 of Aplysia californica. NCBI lineage: Eukaryota > Metazoa > Mollusca > Gastropoda > Aplysiida > Aplysiidae > Aplysia > Aplysia californica. Next base: position 613,255 of record NW_004797526.1, read on the forward strand.
AAATCAGAAATGCAAGGGAAGTAAGCAGTATTTATTCATAGGTAGTTTCCTTTGCCACGAGTACCCACGAACCAGGGTTTTGGCCATGTGGTAGGCCTGCGCATGACACATTACACTTGCGTGTAGCTAGGCTAGATCGAAGTCTGCAGCACACAATAAAAAATCAAATAAAGTTGACAAACCAAAAGGTGTCAATTCCGACTGTAATACACACAAAAAAAAGAAAAACTGATTCATTATTCTTCAGAGCCATCTCAGTGTTCATATTCCAGTCTTTTCAGACTTTCAATTTTTCCCTCGTGAAAATCTCAAGACTCCTGGATCACTTCCTTTTCATCAAATGAAAATACCTCAATGCTTGCTTTCATGTTAAATTATCAGTTTGTTGTTAACAGCCTTTGTGGTCAGTGAACTGCAGAGTGCTGTATTTCAGACACAGACACAATTTCATAAAAGGTGACTGCTTGTCAACTGTGTTTGTGTGTGGGCGTTGTTGTCAAATCATTGACTTGGCTTTGGGATATAAGAAAGAAAATGCTGCTGCCAGATGCACACCACCTACGTTTTAACACTTTGCCGTCTCATCCTGCTGATTGGCGATGTCTACGACCCAGTTTCTTTGGATTTTCCCCAAAATATGATGGCAAAGTAGCATATGCAAACCCTCAAAACGAAATTTTAAAGAGTAACGCTCACGCACCTCCAAAATTCAAAGGGGATTTGCAGGTTTAATGCGCAATATTTATTATTATATGGGACGGCCTGGGCGTTGAGTCAAAAAAAAAAAAAAAGGCTATATTTGTGTAAAAATTGCCAGATGGGCGGAAAAATGCAAATGTTGGTTTCTTCAATATATAGATCTAGATCTAGATAATTATTTTGACGAGTGCCTGATTTAATTGACAGGAAGCAACAGCGAGCACCTAGCACACCTCTGTGACTGGCCCAAAGTCGCCAAAGATGACGTATTTCCACTATCTATTTTTGTCGTCTTCCGGGGCTTCCCTCGCCAGTTGACTAAATGATAGATCTCACCGTGGCGAGCCCACGCCATGGCCATGGGCTATGTCACTAAGATTCATCGCAGACTACTATGGCTGTGAGTGCGTGCGCGCATGTGTATCATGTGTGCGTACGTGTTTGTGTGATGTGTGTGAGTGTGAGCACAACTTTGAGGAATGGCCACCTCTATTCTCACCCGGAGTGAGAATAGTGCCGGCGAGTCTTGTGGCTATTCTCACCCGATGCGCGTTCACCAAATTTTGCGTTCACCCTAAACCACAGAATTCTACACTGTGATAACAGAAAAATTGTAGAATTCTGTGCCGTGAACAAACGTTCCATTACAACTGTAGCCTACTAAAAGCGTACAATTTTGTCTGTGGGAAGTGGAGAGAGAGAGAGAGAGAAAGAGAGAGAGAGAGAGAGGAGTAGCGCGAGAACTTCCAGGCAAAACAAAATGGCGACCCGCGTAGTTCGGCTCGATTCGAAAAGTTAAATAGCCGTAGCATCTTTGTAGACAACCAAATTAATTTACTTTTGTGTTTTAACATCATTTTTAAACTTTGTATTGGTCAAGAAAGTGTCTATTCTCACCCGCCCGGAAGTTCTCGCAAGATCAACTCCTCCCCTCTTCTCTCTCTCTCTGTCTCTTTCTGAATACTGTCTATCGGTGTGGACGATCAAATTGACCAAAACAAAGTTAAAAAATGATGTTAAAACACAAAAGTAAATTAATTTGGTTGTCTACAAAGATGCTACGGCTATTTAACTTTTCGAATCGAGCCGAACTACGCGGGTCGCCATTTTGTTTTGCCCGGAAATTCTCGCGCTACTCCTCTCTCTCTTTCTCTCTCCACTGCCCACAGACAAAATTGTACGCTTTTAGTAGGCTACAGTTGTAATGGGACGTTTGTTCACGGCACAGAATACTACAATTTTTCTGTTATCACAGAGTAGAATTCTGTGGTTTAGGGTGAACGCAAAATTTGGTGAATGCGCACCGGGTGAGAATAGCCACAAGACTCGCCTGCACTATTCTCACTCCGGGTCAATTTGATCGTCCACACCGATAGACAGTATTCAGAAAGAGACAGAGAGAGAGAGAAGAGGGGAGGAGTTGATCTTGTGAGAACTTCCGGGCGGGTGAGAATAGCCACTTTCTTGAGGAAAAGGTAAATCTATGGAACGAAAATTGCTAAGAATGATAACAGAAATTAATACAAAAAACAAGCCTAAACACATCTAAATGTAGATTTAGATCTAGTCAATAGTATAGTTACTGGCGAGGGAAACCCAGAGTCTTGTGGGAGGCCCCGGAAGATGACAAAATACATGGCTGAAATACTTCATGATCTAATCTAGATATTTGGGCCAATCACAGCATGTGTGCTAGGTGCTCGCTGTAGCTTCAAGATTCGTATTTCATTGTCACTGCTGAGATGCCATAATTTCTTTTTTCAATATACGATGGAATATAATGGGCACGATGGAAAATAATGGGCGTACTTTGTAACCTCTTGACTCTGAGAGAATAGGGACAGACTGATGATAGAGAGATCTACTGAAACTATCAGTATCATAAGTTATGGTATGACTAAAAAGTAAAAGTAAAGTCTTGATTGTAGATTGTAGAAGTTTTAGAGTAGCCTAGCCTAGATCTAAATCTAGGCCTATTCCTATTCCATAATATAAAGGCTAGGCTAGTAACACAGGATAGGCCTAAGCCAGCCCTAAGAAGACAATTTATTTACATAACATTATTATTGAATGGGAGAAATAGGCCAAATGAAAAATACATTCCAGACAACACTTAAACTTACTAACCTAGCTACTAGATCTAGATCTAGACATACCACAGACAATAGCCTACCTAGATCTAGAACAGATTTTTATCTAAACTAGATCTAGACATCCAGATCTTGCCCAGAATCTAGATCTAGACTTCTGGGCTAGGCTACCAATCTACATGACTCTAATTTGTAGTTTGTTGTGCACACCTACCAGAACACTTGAAAATTGGGCTTTCCGTGCTCGGCGTTACATTTGACAAATCAAATGCTATTCTTGCACTTCCTTCTATGTGCGGACACTCCATTGCAATCAGAATGGTGATTTGCGATTTTTAAAAAAATCAGACGTTTGCATATGTTGTAAGAGATGTTTCAATCGACAGACTCTGAACCAAGCAGACGTCTTGTTCTTCTTTGTGAAACAAATCGAGCCAAGGCTATTTGAGCGATGCTTGTGTGCACCGACCTAGCCCCACTCCACAAGGCATTGTTCGATTCTGAAAGAGCCGCTCGCCATGTGTAAAAATGGAGTCTGAATTAATCCACTTGCAATTATAATTCACAACTTTTGCAGAAATTTAAGAAAATGCCGATCAAAGAACAAGGCACTGCTTTTTTTTTCGAAATGAGCTTTTGATTTTGATTCCAATAGAGAAAGCCAGTACAATACTAGGCCTACATGAAATACACAGACATCATTAGGATCAACCATGAGACCAAGTGCCAGATAGCTGGGAGTTTTCCGGAACATCTATTACACACATTCTTGAACAGCAAATAAATAGATATGTATTAGGTTTTAATTCTTCACTTTTTGCCCAAATATTTCAAAATAACAATTTTATAATCTGATCAAAATCAGCATTTCCATTTAGTTTATGAGCTATATATTTTGGCATGAGGAAATTCTTGTTGTGCCAACTGGCATTGTTTCTAATGTCTCACTTTGAACTCACCGGTGAGGTCATATATTTTCTGTATCACTACTCCATTTTTAAAATTATGATCAAAACAATATTTAGCCACTATATTGTGCAAACAATACTCATTTGCAATTTGTTTAGAGCTTTGATATTATGATGAAATGAGAAAGTATTTGAAATCGTTGCATATGCCTATGATGACAGTAATGGATTCCTTTTCTTTCGCGGATGGCCGCGATATCGGATTTGCACTGCTTCTCTCTATTTTTTTTCAGGATGAAATAAGAAAAATAACATGTAAAATTTAATGGTCGTGTTGGGGCAGCAAAAAAACTTGAAATGTATTTCCCACCAGAAGAAAAATTTCCGTTCCTAATTGTTACCCATTTGAAATTTCATTTAGACGTAGCGCTGTGTAGAAAACGCTGCTGCACAGAATTCTACACTTAGTGTAGAATTCTGTGCGCTGCTGTCAAATTTCATAATTCTATCTGGTAGCAGTATTTGGCGTATTTATACGGTACTTAACCAGTAAATAATAGTAAAAAAAAAATACAAACAATTATAACAGAATTACATTAATTTACAAGCTTGAAGTTGTGACTATAAAAAGTAGATCTTATTGAATGTATGTAGATCTAATTAAAAGCATATTAGATGAAAATTGAAAATAACTTCTTATATCTGCATAAGAAAAAATGTGAAGCGTGTAGGCCTATTATAATAATATATATATGTATAATTTAATGTGTTTGTGTTTGTGTGTGTGTGTGTGGGGGGGGGGGGGGGGGGGTAGTAGCACTATTAAAAAAAAAAGTAATGTAGGACACACTCGAATCTGGGCGTCTCATACATCTACTTTTTCTTCTTCTTCTTCTTCTTCTCCTTCTCCTTCTTCTTCTTCCTCTTCTTCTTCTCCTTCTTCTTCTTCTTCTTCTTCTTCTTCTTCTTCTTCTTCTTCTTCTTCTTCTTCTTCTTCTTCTTCTTCTTCTTCTTCTTCATTGGTGACCGTGATACCCTCGCATATTCTCTCCGTCCACGTTGTGGGTCCTCGAGATCCTGATCAGCTCAGTTTTTTTCTGTGTGTGTTGTTTGTCATAAAATTTGCATAAAGGCCAACTGAGTAAATGCTGTTCTCCATCTTTCTTTGCTTTTCTTTTCCTCTGTCTGTCCAAACAATCGCAACTTCTCAAGCCCATTTGTTCTATTATTTGTGTGGCCAAAGAATCTCAATTATTGTCTCATTATTATGAGAATAATAGAATCTAATATTGGATCTCTATTCGGCTTTTTACTTGCACGGCGTCACTGGTGATGCCATGGCAGCGGGAATTTCAAAATGGCGTCCTTTTGTAAACAAATTATAATAAAAAGTTACAGGTTCGTTTCTGGCTCTGCCAAACCTGCTTTATTAAATGTCTGTTCTTGCCAAAGAGTTCGATATTAGAAAATCAGTGTTTTCAAGAGCTGAGAAGGGATTAGGAATGTTCTTGTGTTTGTTTATACTCATGACCAATCCACGAAGAGAGAGCAATGCAAGTCTTGACGTGTTACCGACCGCCACCATTGTTGAAAACTTGAAATGGTGCCAGCGGTCTCGGCGAAAGAACTTGTAAAGTAAGTTTACCAATACGTCACTCTCTAAATTTGAAACATTCCATTTCAATGTTTGATATTCTTTTTGTTGGTGTTTTCCAATGAGTGCTAGTTTTCCCATGATGATAGTGTTTTGATTTTTTAAATGTTATATCTACATTATATTTACGTTATTTGGGTGTTGAATTGGAATACGGATACAAGCAGGAAAGGAAGACCACATGTGAACACAGTACAATCTACGATACAGTCAGTTGATCCACAAAAATATGCATTTGATCAAAATATTTGCTTAAGCCCTGAAACCCTTCAGCTTGTCCCTACCTGTAGAGGTATCGATCAGTGCGCTATAGCTGTAGTCTATAGTTTAAAAAGCAGCTAGATCTGGCTGCAATTTTTATGTCATCTAGATCTAGATCTAATAGATCTATAAGTTCATGGATTTGGTGAAGCATCTTTTTTTTTTTTCGAACTATACAAATTAAATAAGCTAAAAAGCTAATGTATTGTTTCAATGCCACAAGAGAGAAATGAGTCGAAGGAGATTCTGGCATGATTGTTGATGGTTGATTCTGTGAGGGAACTGAAAATCCATGACCATTATTCTTAAAGGTGTAAAGCAGTGTTTAAACACTCTCAATCTTATTTTAATGTACAATACCATAGATCTGGTATATTTACTTCATAATATGGTCTTTGTGTTGGTGTAGACCATGCAATAGATCTTGTAAATGATCTAGCATCTACTGCCACTATAATTATATATAGATCTATATTACTGAGATTTTCATACCGCATTTTTTGGGTTTATTGTTTTCATTTTCGTACCTTTGCTTTTTGTCGAGATTTAACAATGGAAATGATTCCCCACCCTTCACTCTGATTATAACTAGTTTGCTTTTGTTTTTCAGATTTTAAGTCATTATATATATGGGATTTGAGACTGAAAAATTATTGAAACTGAAGCAAGAAACAAAGATCATTTGCAATTAGAGAGGGAAGCTATATTTATAATTCACAAACAGTTGTGAAAGGTACAATGATTAACTGTTCATTGAGTCTAACTGAGGAGGTATATCCTTTAAAATCTTGTTTTGATTAACTGATATTATGAGGACTGTCACTTATGTACGCGACCACAATCAACATTTATTATATTCCAGTAAATTTTTCACTTTCCTTAATTTTTTTTATAGCTTGCCATGAAAAAGGGTGAAAAATTTAACAAAAAAGGGATTCTTCTATTTCTAATAATTGAAACATAAGGTTTGTGAGTCTAAGGAGGAGTTTAACCTTCCCAAGTCTTGATAAAGATAATTATTATGTTATTGGTATAGAGGTTTCTGAAGTAAGTTGTGTTGCTGTAGGTGGTGATGAATGATGTAAGAACCAAAATATAGAATAGCTGCTTGCAACCGTGAGGAAATTTGGTAAATTTAATGTTTTTCTTGCTTTCTTAAATATAGGGCTAGGTTTTTGGGTTCAACACCACAGGCGGGAAGGTCTTTGCCTGAAATTGTTTGGCTTTCAATTATCTTAAGCTTAACCAGGGCATCCTATAATATGCTATCATAAGAGGCTCTGCATGTCTTGCAGTTACATGTGAAAATGGAGCTTGGGATGTCTCTACCTGATAGATGGCTTTATTTGAAAATTGGAAGCACCTTTATCACAGGCAGCAAGACTGTCCAGCCAAGTGTTAAACGATATGTCATAAGCTTGAGAAGTGTTGTGAGTTGTCTATTGAAAGCAAACAATTTTAAAGCTTTTTTCACTCCAACGGGTTTCAGAATCGTTGAAGTACACAAACAAACTGTTAAAACTATTAATTGAAAAGAATTAGGCCTGTTGTCCTGTTTGATTTACCGCATACATGAATTAATTTCTTTTGTTATCTTTCAGGCTTTGACATGGGGACTTTGTATGAATGCCTCCGAGAAGCAAGACTAGAACAGTTTTACCCTGCATTTCGTGCAAATGGAATCACTCGCTCAGAGGCACTTATTAATTTAGGAATGCCAGAATTCTGTGCTTTAGGAATCACAGCTAGTGAAGACAAACGACGCCTCATTGAACTTGTCAACATAATAAAATCAGTCCACAGCTCTGGTCTGTCTGACAGTCCCATTTTCCCCAGAAGAAATATTAACCCTCAACATCATCATCCTAATCATAACACTCCGTCAAGCAGTTCACCATCTTCGACAAATAATGCTCCAACTACCGCTCAGGCAGACACTAATCAAGGTTTCTCTTCTGGGAGAGGAACCTCACACAACCCAAACAGAAACCGCAATCAGTCATTAAATCGAGGAAACTCATTTGCTGAGCAGAGTAGTCCAGGGACTCAACGTTTTGGAGCATCTAGAGATGTTTCTGTACGGGACAGAGTACCTAACTTTTCTGCTGCCTCCTATTTAGACATGTTGCAATTCATGTCTGAGAGTAGTGATGAAACAGAAGATGAGGGGGATGAAGAGTCAGGGGAGGAAGAGGAGGCAGTGGTGATGGGAGGCGCTGCTGCAGTACTTCATCCCCGTAATGTAACTTCTCCCAGTGCTGTTAGAGCTTCTACTTCAAGAGGACCTGTTGAGCGAATTAAGCATTCTCAAGAGAAAAGTTACAATTATGGTGTTCACAAACTGGGCTCACCATCAAAAGTTTCAAAATCTTCTCGGGGTGGGTCAGGAAGACATTTAGGAGATGAAAAAATCAAAGTGTGTGTTAGAAAGAGGCCCCTAACTAGAAGAGAGCAAAGAGGAAAGGAAGATGATGTTGTTACTGTTGAAAGCACTAATACCCTGATTGTGAATGAGCCCAAGTTGGCAGTGGATTTGAAAGCTTATACTTTACAGGTAGGATTAGCTCGCTTTTATTGTCTGTAAAAATGAAAGATATACCTTCCTGAAATGTGTTTAGAGAAATGTCTGTCATTGCTGCTTGTTTGTTGTGAGCTTATTTTTGATTGTTTGTTGTTCTGCTTAAGTTATGTGTGAATTTTAATAAAAATTAAGATTGAATGAGAGAGAGAGAGAGGGGGGGGGGTAGTGAGAGAGAGAGGGGGTCGGGTAGTGAGAGAGAAAGAGAGCAAAAGAGAGAGAAAGAGATGGGGGGGGGGGGGGAGGGAGAGAGAAAGAATGAGAGAGAGAAACATTGTTTTGTTACAGAGAATTTTTGTAAAGGGGCAAACCTTCAAACGAGCACTTGTTGTCAAGTTCAGTTATTTTTTTTCATGAAATTTATGCTGGGAAGCATCAATTCCTTCTGACATGAATATATGCGTTTTAAAAGCATTACTGTAATATTTTCAATAAACCCTCGAATCAGCAATCAAAGCTAAAAATTATGTTGCTTTTTTTTAGACAGTCTGTTCAGTGTAACATCAATTTTATCATATTTGCTTTGATTGTTCTTCACAGCATGAATTTGTGTTTGATGAGGTCTTTGATGAGTCATGCTCCAATGAGGATGTTTACATCAGAGCTGCAAGACCTTTGATTAGCTGCATCTTTAATGGGTAAGTTTGGCTTACTGGCTTTTCTCTTGACAGGCGGTATTTTTATGACTCTCCTAAGGTGTTATTTCACCAACACACGTGTTACTATGCAGTATAGAGTTAAGTTGACAAGAAAAAAGAGAGTATGTAGCCTACATAGATGACACTGAAGAGGTTTTTACAATTTTATAATGTTTTGCCACCTCTGTTTACTGGATGATTGTTCATGTTCTTCTTGGGACTTTATTTGAGACTGAAGGGAACTGTGTAAGTCGTCCATCAATTAACAATAAAAGTAAACCACTTTGTGTCAGAAGAAGTAAAGGCTTGTGGGTTTTTTTTGGTGGTGCAAGAGATGCCAAGGTCTTTTGTTATCTGTTTTAATGATTATGCTGTTTAAGGCAATTATGAGAGACATAAACTAAACTAACTATTATTATGAGAGACAGAGAGAGACAGACGAAATAGAGAGAGAGACAGAGAGACGAAGAGAGACAGAGAGAGAAAGGGGGAGAGAGAGGGAGGGAGGGAGCGAGAGTTATAAATCACTCTGCATTCAAACATTTATTCTAATAACATGCTTTGTGAATGAACTTGATGGGAAATGTTCTTATTTCAGGGGCACAGCCACTTGCTTTGCATATGGTCAGACAGGTGCTGGGAAAACGCATACAATGCTTGGAAATGAAAATGTACCTGGCCTGTACCTGCTTGCTGGTCAGGACATCTTTTCCATTATACAGTCAGAGAAATACGGAAGTGAGTTACATGTGTGGGTCAGCTTCTTTGAAATCTACTGTGGACAACTATTTGATCTGCTAAACAGGAGGAACAGGTATTTGTGTTTACCATGGTTTTTTTCCACTTTGTTTTTATCTTCTCAGTTCTGCTTTGTGTCAGATTCATTGTAGTATATGAGAACTGTCAATTTTATTGAACTGTGTATTCTGTTTACACTTTCCAATTTATCGCCCAATTCTCTTTTGATAGGGAGTCGCCAATCTGTACAGTGACTGTGCAGTAGTAGAAATTTTGATGTCTTGGAAAGCAGGCTATGGTAACTGTTAGGCTGATGTTGCTGCTGCTGCTGGTGTGTGTGTGTGTGTGTGTGTGTGCATGTGTGTGTGTGTGTGTGTGTGTGTATGTGTGTGTGTGTGAGTGTGTGTGTGTGTGTGTGTGTGTGTGTGTGTGTGTGTGTGTGTGTGTGTGTATGTGCGCATGCATACAAGATGTGAGTATGTGCGCGCACAGATATCTCTCTAAAGCTTATGCAGTGGAACTCGGATTCAACGAGCTCGGATTCCGTACTCGGATTCAACAAAAGAAGATGGATTCCCTGTTTTTTTGTCTTTTTAAAAATCAATAAGAAATAACCTGGATTCAACGAACTGTTAAATCAGCAAACTTTGATTCAACGAGGCCGCTTCCAGGGTGCCCTGCAGATATGACTTCGCTCAGTTTTCTCCCACAACGAACTTTATCTATCCCCAGAAACCATCCATTGCACCTGCATCGTGAACCATTATTCACTTAGCCGATTGCCTGTGACCAATCAGTGGCCTTCTTTCATACTAACACATGCATTGTTGACATGCGCATGTGTCTACTCTAGCGTGTGTTGGGGTCTGATTATTAGCCTGCACATGTGTAACTGTGCATCTATGTTGGTGGGGTGGCACCATCGGTCCATGTGGTGAACGTCGCTGATACAAATGCGTCAGTCTCTGTTTTCCCTCTGGGAACTGATCATTATTACAATGATAAGCTAGTTTTGACATAGATCTACGTAATGAATTGTGCGCTGGTCTATGAAATCAAAAGTTGCCATATGCTAGGCTCTACACAGCAACACAACTTTTTGGCAAACAACGAGATGACACAGGCGTGCATTTGAACGAATTGGTGTTTTTTTGCACAGCTCATAATATCCAGGCATTTCAGGTACCACTTGTTACTTCTCTTTTTATACATTACTTGCTCAGTGCCTGTAATTATCTACACAAAACCTCATGTTTGCTATAACGAACACTCAGATTCAATGAGATTTTAGGTCAGGCTTGGTGACCTTGTTGAATCCGAGTTCCAATGTACAGTAAAACATGGATAGGTCGAACACAAAGTACTCGAAACCACGCATCAGCTGAACTGTGCCTGTGGTCCCGGTTTTTTTTCTCTTTGTAAGATATCCCTTGAACTACCGAGGCCAGTCCCGACGAATTTGAGCTATCCGTGTTATATTGTACTTTGCAATGTTCACCTTTTGTTCTCAGGCTTCATGCAAGGGAAGATGGAAGTCGTCAAGTTTGTATTGCTGGCTTGACAGAAACAGAGGCAACAAGTGTGACATCACTAGTGCAGGTAACACAACCACTGCATCTTACAGTGTTAGTAAAGCTTAAAAAGATTGCTCGTGTCTTATGCATTTTGTGTTTTCAAATATAAAGATGCGTAGGGACCAGTAATTTAATGAATGGGTTTGCTTTTGTTTTTTTTACATAGTACACATTAGGGACCTTTCTAGCCTTACCGATTATAAATGGTCCTCCAAATATGAATACATGTGAATAAAAACTCATGACAACAGTCAAACTGTGACACTGAATCTTATTTTTGAAAATGCAAACTTATGAGCATATATTTTTCTTCATTTTTTCTCACTCTGTAGAAAGTCTTTTGTTTAAAAAGGCTGTTGATTAATTAGACTTCCTGAAAATTCAGTGATATTATTTCTAATGTGCATATCTATGAGCAGCAATTTGTTTGTAAAAGTAAAAAAGTCCTGTTTCTGCATTGTCTTCTAGACTCTGGAATATGGCAACTCAGTCAGGAGTAAAGGAGCCACTGGGGTGAACCCTGATTCATCTCGCTCTCATGCAATTCTTCAGTTAGATATACGCAACAGTGATGACATCAAAGTTGGCAAGTGAGTATGAAACGGGATATTTAGTGCATTGTTTTAGATATAATGCATTTTGTTTTTTTCATAATAAAGAAAAGGCAAGTCATGTTATAGAAGGTCCCCATTTTTTTTAATACATGTGTATTCGTTGTATTTAAAACATGTACATAGCAAAATTTATAGATAAAAGATTTTTGCGTCCCTCTGATTTGGCCATGTACATGCTGGACTGCATCTTAAAACATGTGAGTGACAGAGGATGTAGTTTTCTTTTTTTCAGATTACTTATGCTGTTGTTATTGATCAAGGATTACTTATTTCATACTTTCACTGTTAATCATTTAAGTTCCAAGTGTACTTGTTTCTCTTGTCTCCCTTGGCAGTGAGAAGAAAAATCTACCTTCTTCTTTTCATATAAAAGACTTTACCTTTTACTATTTTCTGTATCTTCAGAATTTCTTTTATTGATTTGGCTGGGAGTGAGCGGGCTTCAGATGTAACAGACACAGACAAGCAAACACGTCTAGAAGGAGCTGAAATCAATCAAAGTTTGCTGGCTGTGAGTTGGAATCAACTGTTTGAAGTCTGTATCCAGACGTTAATGTATTTCAGCAAGATAATCCCAATGACAGTAGACCTAACTGTTGTCAAATTTTTGTGGACTCCGTGACTTTGTTTTTGGTTGACAAAATCTTCATTTCTTTGAATTTTGAAAATTTAATGGTAGTATGTTGAGTTATTTAAAGCACAGTACCTTGTTTATCTTATGACATTATTTATTTTACCACATAACATGGAATTGAGGATTAAATCAGATTTGTGCAATCATTTTGATGTTTGGCTTCCCTAATTTTAATACAAATTTTACCAAGCATACTTAGGAGAGCACAGTATCAGTACATTTTTAAAGAATAATATGCTTTCCAAAAAGACTGTATTACAAATCCAGAATTTGATTGTGACTTCTGTTTGTATGCTCTATAATGCAAAGACTTTGGAATTTCTTTGCTTCAGATTACACCCCTCTTTTTCCTTTTTTTTTCATAACTTATTATAGTTCTCCTAACTTTGTGCCTTGCTGTGATGCTTTATGTATTTGAATATGTTTTCTCTTTTCAGTTAAAAGAGTGCATTCGATCTATTGATCAAGACAGCAGGCACACCCCTTTCCGTCAAAGCAAGCTAACCCACATCCTGAAGGATTCTTTTATTGGAAACTCACGCACTTGTATGATTGCAAATATCTCACCTACGCAAACAGCTTGTGAAAATACGTTGAATACCCTGCGCTACGCAGACAGGTACTATATTTTATTCTTTTGAATTATTCTTGTTCTGAAGAAGTGGTGATGATTACTTGTGTGTTGGAAGAATACCTGTTCTAGTAAACTAAATTATTTTCCTGGTAAATGTTGGATCTTTTAGAAACCTTTGATATGTCTAGTTTGATGGCATAGGACATTTATTTTTGTGGTAAGAAGGGGTGGGGGGGGGGGGGGGGGGGGGGGGGGGGGGGGTGTCAGTTTCTGGAATGTAGAGGACGTCTTTTTTAACTCTTCATGAAAGTAATGACCCCTTAAATAAAGTCACCCTTTGGAGAGTCATTAAGACATCCCAGTTTTCAGGCTCAAATGAATGCAAGAAAGGTCAGATTCAAACACAATGCTGTTTTCACAAGTAAAGCACTTGAAGTAATAACAGCTTTTTCTTTTGAGGGAAGTCCTAAATTTTTGTCCTCTTTAGTTTATTGTCAAAGGTAATCAAATATATATATTTTTTTGTTAAACTGTAATTTGAACAAACGTGATCACTCTCTTTACAGGGTGAAAGAGCTGAAACGAGACTCTGTTCGGGGCAGCAGTACAGTTGGGCAAGCCATGAATCTGTTGATGAACATACCCCCGACAGCCCCTACGATATTCCATCCTTCCAACATCTTGTCTAGTTCAACACCCATGAGACAGTCTACACAGTCAAGGCGAGAAAGATTAAATGAGCCATCTGAGATAGACCTGGATCCCTCTGAAACTCCAATCAGAGGCCATAACATGCCCAGACGGTCAAATTTTGCTAAAGACAACTCGAGGTCAAATCGTAACAACACTGTTGGACAGTCCCAGCAGGCGTCCACCAAAGTTCGCTCAGATCAGCCCAGTGCAGCAGCATCTGTGTTAAAACCAGTCCCAAGCAGTGCTCCGTCACGTTCTCGTTCGGTAGACACAGCTGCTTCTCAAGGTTCCGTTGTTCCCCCCCCAGACGCATCTCCTAGTGAGTCTGATCACACAGACACAGATTCATGTAATGTCACAAACCCCACGTATACTCTCACCTCACGACCCAGAGGAAGACAACTTCCAGTCGCTCAGTCCACAGATACAGAGTTTGATTTTCCAACTTCAGATTTTAACAATGTAGATGATTTCAACGACTTAAATCGCACAGATCCTAACAAAGTAGGGGAACAACTTGCAGAATCCAGAAAAACACAGAACAAAACTGCATTACCATCAGCTGCCACAGCTGAAAATGTTGCAGTGACCTCATCATTCAGTGTTGTTCAGCCTCCCGTCACGAAACCAGTTGTGTATACTTCTTCAGACACACAAGCTAGCAGTGTTAAAATTTCAGGTACATTAGCTGGCAATGTGAAAACTTCAGCTGGTAAACCTGCTGTCCCTGAAGTCACCCAGAGATTTCAGTCAGCTGATGTGACACCTCCTTTGCAGTCAAAACAGAACCCCAGTTTCAAGAAAGCATTTATGAAGGAAGTAGTGAGTAGTGACGACAGTGTAGATGATGAGGAAATGTTTGCCGATGGACCTTTATCTGAAGGTAGAGGAACAAATACTCCGACCAAACCTGCGTCAAATCTGTCCCATGTACTGTCCACTACAGCAGCGTTAATGAGGCCTCAACTCATGGTGCCACAGCCAGCTGAAAGTAGTGACCTCACCAAGTTTACTCAAAGACAGACGCTCAATGCTCCGGGTACAAATGATTTGTCAGGTAAACACACAGTTGGGCACAAGCTGCTCACAGATCAGGCAGTTGGCATTGACAGACACAAGTCTACACCAGGGTCTCAGCCATCGGTAAGGTCAAAATCTCCTGGTGTTAAAACAAAGCCCCAGGGTGGCCGCCCACTGCCCTCCCCACCACTGCATGCAAGTGGACAGCAGAATCAGGCAGCTTTGACTGTGTCAGATATCTCACCACCTTCGCAACAACAACCCCAGACCAAGGGGAAGTCTTCTCCCTCTCCGTCTCAAGACCTCAAAGGTATCTTTGATTCACCATCATCTCACGAGAAGTCTGATATTGTTGCATCTCCTCAAGCAACTTCTATACACTCAGACTCAGGTTCTCAGAGTCCTAAAGTGAGGAGACACTCTGATGATTCAGACTCAAAGCGACGTCGACGCAGGGGATCTCACTCTCCTACAGGTAAATAGGTACAGCTATCAGTTAGTTTCAGTAACAAGTTAAAACTCAACTTTGAATTGAATGAAGGTAACGTGAGTTTGAATATTTTTTTCTGTAGGTCTCGATTTAGCCTGAAATATACTCATTTTTTTAGTCTTTAGAATTTGCCAATTTCTAGAGCTGTATCAGATTGTTGTGTGTGTATGAACATGCATGTTTGTGTGTGTGTGTGTGTGTGTGTGTGTGTGTGTGTGTGTGTGTGTGTGGGGGGGGGGAGGTAAATGTGCATGTATGTCTTCGAAGAAAGTGCGTTGGGAATTGCATTATTTAATCAATTTATTGCAGCATTTCACAATGAAATGTTTCAGGTGAAGTGAGCGATGATTCTACAGACAGCATCAGAGCATCCTTGTCAGATCAAGGTCAAGGCGGTTACAGAAAAACGGACTCAGTGAAAGGACGCATGAGGAAAGAGCGGAGCGACCCCATACTGGCTCTGAACATGCAAAGAAAGAAACACACTTTGCCTGATCCAGAAAACATTACCAAGTAAAAAAAATATTCTGGCCGTTTCCTTGTTTTGTTATTACATAACCTTGTACCTGTTGTGAGGATGATGGAGGTGCGCCTTTCCCTTTTATCAAATATAGAAAGAACAAATTGATAAGGAGGTGTGAAAGAAGTTGGTCTTAAAGATACACATTGAGGCAAAAAGAAAAGGGAAACACACTCTTTCTATATTGGGTAGTTGTTCTGTGCACAAAAAGGTTGAGAGCAGCATAAGGGTGAGATAATAGACAAGTAGGATTGATGAATGACACCCCAAGACTTCTTTTGAAAAGAAAAGAGAGAGATAGAAAGAGATGAGGGGAGGGAAGTAAGAGAGAGACGGGATGGAGTGAGAGAGATAAAAAAGAGAGATAGAGAGAGAGGGAGAGAGAGATGAAGAGAGAGAGAGAGATAGACAGAGAGAGAGAGAGACAGAGAGAGAGAGAGAGACAGAGAGACAAGAACTGAATCACTAATTGATTAGCATTTTGTGTCTATTTTTATCCATTGTATTTTCCTCTCCAGAATGCTCACACGTAGCAACACTCCGAAATCTGGACTGACTCAGGGCACTAGTGGGTGGAAAGTGATTCACAGTGAGCTGCCCACTCACCACAGGGCAAGAGGCCATCCTCAGGAGGTGGTCGAGGAGGTAGAGTGTCACAGTGAACCAGGCTCACTGGCTGCTGCTGCCAACATTGGCCCCGAGGATCAAGCATCGGTTGGTGTGGCGGGACATCTTAGTGATGATGGCTATGGGGGCCTGGTCGGCAAACAAAGCAGTGTCAGGACTGTCCGAGACAACTCTCCACTGGTCAGCCTAGGGACTAAGGCCAAGCAACTGCCTCAGACGCCCCTGACTGCAGTAGGCGGGGATAAGAATTATGCTGCTTCTGCATACACCCAGAAGTTTGAGGGAATTCAGGAAGACAATGAGGAATATAGAAAACCTGAGATAAACATCAGAATCAAGTACGAATAAGAGTTGTACAGCAATGCACATGTGCCTTTTTCTAGCCTTCTATTGAATGTTTTCAGGATTTAAATTGATAATACTAAATGATAATATTAATATTAATGAAGATAATTTTTGTGTTGCCTACTTCTGTGTGCACACAGCTCTGGGCCCTTTACATAAATCCAAATTGTATCTCAAAATGTTTTTATCCTTTTTACTTACTTACAGTGGCATGTTTAATGTCATTCTGATTATACTTTTGTTAATACCAACGACACAACAGATGAACAAAATGGTTCATGTGTCCAAGCCTGCTATTTCTGGTAGCTGCAGCGCATTGCCCTTTTTAAACTTTCATTTTAAATGTTTTGCTTAAGAACATACCCCACTGTCCTCTCTTTTAGTTATTGTTGTCACTTGATTTTGCTTAACAATTTTGTCTGAAAAGAATCCACTCTCCACCTGGCCATTAAAGTCCCCTGCCAATCAGCCTTTCAATGTTTCATCTATCAATGAGTCCAAAGATTGAGATGAAATTTCACTTTGGCACCGTGACTGTACAGCAATATTTTATCATAATAAAGGATTGCTGTTCCGTGATGATGTCAGCATAACATTTCATCTCAACTACTGGTGCTGACATTTTAGTACAGCTAGTAAATTTTTCTTTTGGGTTTAGGAAAACTGACTTTGTATCACGATCTGACGCAATAGCAATGAAAGTATCTTTCAAGCTCACTATAAGAAATTTGTTCTGGTCAAGGATGTACAATAACATTTAAAATCTCTTTTTCATTGACAATAGCTTAGCTGCCCCCCACCCCCACCTCCTTTCCTTCTCTTTCTCTCCTTTCTTCTCTCATTTACTCTTGCTCCTTTCTTCCCTTTCGGTTTTGTTACCCTAATATTCAATATCTGGTAGTGGTTTGTGAATAGATGCACTGTTCTTTCCAGCCCTGCTATTGTGACGGAAAAACTGGCATCAGGATCTGTGTTCTCTCCCATCCACCCACAACCTGTGACCAGCGTGGGGACAAAAATGGTTGTGGAACCTTCGGTGGCTTCTTCACTTCTACTGCAGCCAACCCCGGTCACTGCAACCACTCTGTCAGGAGTGAGTTGTGTTGCAGATTCCGTCTCCAGGGATGGTTCTGCTATCAACGAATTGCAAGAGGCTCGGTAAGTGTTAGAGTGAAAGCAATGTTTTATTTTCTTGTAGCCCTCTAAAAAAGGCCTGCTGTGCTTTGCCGTAGCCTTGTCCCATGTTCTGAGATATGACAAATTGACTCTCTGCGTTACATCAGCATGAGTTTTAAATCACTCTTATGAGCGATGGTGCTCCGACTTGCATGTGTGACATTTTTTATTGTGGTAAATTTTGAACCGTCACATCTGTCTGTTCCCCTTTCTATAGGGCTAAGTACTGTGCCTTCAAAATAACCTGTTGCCTCTAAGTAGGGTGCTGCAATCATTCAAAAAGAAAAAAAGACTATTAAAAACTGCAACTCTCCTTACTCACCGGTTCTTTCCACAATACCATTTTAGTACCTCATGGAAGATACAGTGGTTCTACTGCAACTGGATTAAAAGGGACATGCTACTGAGAAAAAGATTTTATTGGTTCAATAAATATGGGAAAGAGCGAAAGAGGGAATTACTGTTTGTATGCCAAATATGTGCATCTCTTCCATTTTAACTTTAGAGAAAAAGAGATTGAGATGTAGATGCCAAACACGCTACAAGACAAATATAGGTTCCTTCAAGAGAAAGAACATGGCACAGTTATTAAGATTGAAGAAATAAAAAGTAGAAAAGACCGAAAGTGGACACAATACCCCTAAGGGATATAAAACACAAGATTGTCTAATCTTTGATATTCATATGTGCTGTTCTACTCCACTTTAAAGGGGCTTCTTTAAGTTTTTCAAAAAAAACCCACAGAGATCAAATGTTTTGGTAGATGGAGTAACCGCACATGGTCCCTATTCTTTTGCTGATTTCTTCCTCCTCATCAGTTTTGATCAAAACTGTGACTATTATTATTGTTGTTGCCCCTCAGAAACTAAAATATTTTGATTACAGGATGCATCTTGTATCTGCACATGAAGATCAGCTTGCTACCATCACATCATTGTGTAAATATGAGATGCGCCTGCTCCTTAATGCAAAGAAAGTATCTGGAAAAAAGGTATGGGCTGGCTGTTTCTATTCCCATTGTGATTTTTTTTCTTGGGAATTAAGTTTATTGTTATATTTGAGTGCAGGATTGTACTGAATAAGAACATATTTCAATTAATTAAATAAAGCAAGAAAAAGATTATTTTCTTCAACAGATGTCAGCACTCAGTCTCAGTAATTTTGAAAATTTTGAAACCATTGAAAAGTTTTGTTGGCATCTATGTCATTAATTGATAAAGGAGTACTTTAGAATAAAAGGGTAAACATTGAGGATTGTATCAGCATTATAAAGTTTTAATGACTTCCTTAATTTGTTTTCCTGCATATATATATATATATATATTTTAAAATATTTCACTACTGTGCACTGGGTGGAATATACACCTACCAATGTATACCTATTTACTGTAGTTTTATGAATGGAAATGAATTATTGGATTTCCTAGCAAATTCCTATTACCGTGTTACAGGGTTTTGATGACTACTTGAGGCGTGTCAGTGACATTCTTCACCAAAAGATGTCGGCCATAGCATCCCTACAAGACCAGATTTCCCAGTTCCGTTGCAACAACAGTGTTAGTCAAAGCAGCTCTGTCACTTCTTCTGTCCAGATGTCAGTGTCTGAGTCTCACAGCAGTGTTTCTACGCAAAATAATCTGACATCCAAATAGACATACCATGAACATGGTAACAGTAAAACTCAGAACGAGTACCAGTTGACATAAACATGTTTTTATTTAAGAATTATGGATTTTCAGCTTGTTTTAAATGCTGATTTAAGTTTGAAAACGAGTTAATTGGCCCTTTCTTGTATATATATATATATATATATATATATATATATATATACAAATATACTTGAGTTCTGATCCCCAACCTGCTCATATGTGCAAGGGCACAAAATTATAGCATAAATTGTCACCAAGACTGGTTTCAAGCATTGTTGTTTTTATTTTTTTATATTTTAGATGCCATAAAATGTCAGCTAACCCATAAGTTTGTATTTAGTTCTTGCCATAATTTCATTTACAATTATGGTGCTCTTACCTATTTCCATGAAAATGAAATCAAGAACGCCATTCATTTGTTATATTTGTCTTAGTTTCACAGGGAAGTAATCTCTGAGAATTTTATGAGTTAGGCTGGTCCCAGAGTGGCTCTGTAGGTCTGATCTGTAGCTCGCCTAGCTCGTACCATGCAAATGAACGTATACATTATCGTGTGGCTGAGCAGCGTCACTGTATGATCTGTCCGTTGTCCGCTGAGCTGCGGGACGTGTCAGACGTGCTATTCAACAGTGTTGTAAAAACACAATGGACATGTGTCACTCGCAGCCTCGCTTTGTGTTCATTTTCGACTGAAATTCTTCATAGATCATCAAAGTCAGCAAGAAGTAAGTATTATTAGGTGCTTTACTATAAGATATTGATGCTAGCTTCAACACTTGACCACAGAATCCCAAGAAATGCACTTTATCCTACATTAAAATTTCGAATCAAGAGGTTGACCTAGTTTTGACTGTTTGTTTACATTCGTAGGCCTGTGTGCTTTTAGTTTTAGCCTAGTGCGGCTGTGCTGATACACAGAGGGCACTCACTCAGACATAGAAGCCAACGCACAGTGCGGCTATGGTGACACATAGACGGCGTGTGCTTGGCAAGCTAAATGTCAGACTTACAGAGCCACTCTGGGACCAGCCTTAAGGTCAACTTTTTATACATTGCATGATGTGGCTCATACTCATGATGATGCTTAGGTTTTATCAAGTTAGAGGTGCACAGTTTCTCAGCTAACTGTATTAGCATATATATATATTTGCCGATTGCTGTTGAAACTGTTTCTTGTTAATGTTACAACAAGATGAGCAGATTGTCCTATCAGGTGATGTGATCACTTTTGTATATTGTGCTCTGTATAATTTATATGTGTAAAAGACCATTGGGCCAGATGGTTTTTACATAAGAATGAATTCACAATGCATTTTTACATGGCTAGGTTATTTTTTGTTTTGAGCTAATATTCTATTTGAATTAGTACATTGTGAAATCTGGATGTTTCGTCTTTGAATTTTGATATGTTGCTAATTTTCTTTGAAGTTAATAGCTTGACTGTACTGGGGAAGAAATTTTTGGTCAATTTTTTCAAAGTTAAAATAACATAAATTTTAAACTGCCAGTGAGTTACAGCATCGGAAATGTTGTGTGATAAAATGCACTACACTCAAACGACAGTAAAAAATAATAATGCTACAGTTGTGGAGAAACAAAATGGAAGATGTTTGAGGAGAATAAGAATGCACTTTACGTGAATGATACTTACTTTCTAGGTTGCTCTGCTGGTGATTCCTACCTTTAGAGTATCTTGAGTAAAAAAAAAAAATTCCAGTAATACAGAAAAAAACCCAGTGCTTTCATTTGTACATGCATTCCTGCTACTCGGAAATGATTTTTTAAAATACAGGTACATTTATATATCTTATGTCCTGATATCCATAGCACTCATGTTCAATTCCAGTTAGATAAATATTGTTGGAAGGTGAAAAAAAACAGTGGGCCTCCTGCCATCAGCTGATTGCACGTGCACATCACATTATACTGCACTGTTTACCAGTTGAGCATAACAATAACAACCATGGTCTTTTAAGGGTTAACTTGTGAAATTTTATTGGAGCTGAGATCTTCTATTTTGTCTTTATTATATATATGTTCTCTTGCTAGATCTCAGGCGGAGTTGACAATAGGTTTCTCAACACACAGGGCAACAGGTTGTTTTTTATGTGGCCTACTTTCTTCTAGTTCAAGATAAGCTTGATCCACCTTTTTAGCTGCAGAGTTTTAGAGCATTAGAAGCAACACTTTGTTTGATAATATGATTTTAAGGTTGTGCTGCTGTCTCAAAGAACGCTCGTAATTCACGAAACTTGGCTGAGCGAGCTTATTGTGATCAACATATAGGCCTATTTTGATATCGATATCATTTTTAACAAACTGTGATATGTTTATCATGATCAGATTGTCTGTCTATCTTTGTTGTTACTTTTTAGTTTTTAAGGTAGGCCTACTTTTTAGAAACCAGCCCCCAACACCTATTTGACATATCATGTAATTTGTAGAGGTAATGTTTAGTTTATACATAAATCTAAGTCATGCTGATGTCAAAATCAATTGCCAAAGACAAATTTATTGTAGCAAATTGTAGCAAAAATTTGTAATAAACAATATGCCTATTCTCCCAAGTGCTTCTAGCAAGCAGGTATCATCAAGACCATCACGTTTCATAATACAACATGATACAAGGTATACCAATCAATTACAACAGCCTATTCTGGGTGTGCACATCCTCACGAGTTGATTACTCAATTAATCATGACATCAGCTGACAACAATTTGTAAAATCATTCATTTTATTTGGGGCGTTTGCCATTGCTGTCAACACAATGAATTTTGTGAAAAACAAAGTCGTATTTATTACCTTTTTTCCTGATTCCTTATTAGTTTCTCCCTGTGTTCTTCACTTTTCCTCTTAACTTACAGTCTAGTTTATATCCCCTGGGGTACTTGAAACATTGTCTTTAAAAACGGTTTTGTTGCAAACTCCTTCTAATGTACTTTATTCTTTGTGTAAAACCATTCTGTTTACCATGGAAAGAGAAATGTTTGTTAGCAGTATTAAAATGCCGGATAATTTATAACAAATGAGGAAAAAAAGGCTCTGTTATTTTGACTGCAGTTATTAATTACACTAGTGACCTTTTTTCACAGTACGTATTTATGATCTTTATGTTGAGAGTGAATAGTTGATATGAATTTGTTTTACAAGTAATGTTTTTAATTAAAATCTGTTCATTAACTCTCTCTTTACATGAATGGAGTACCTTATTGCAAATTGCAGAATAGTGATAAGAAGCCCTGAGAGTGATATATTGCTGACAAAATATGTTCTGGCATATCAATGCCGTTTGTTTTCACTCCTGGATCTCTATGGGTATTGTGGATGTTCACTTTTATGAACACAGTATAATTGAAATATTTTGAAATAAAATGAGTTATTTCAATTGCCAAAATCAAAGTCTGTTTTCTTCATGTTATGTGTTTAGGCTTTTGCCATGAAGAATTGCTGGACATAACACTTTTGTAAGAAATGCGGGTGCAGGTGGGAATAACTTAAACAATGTCTCTACAATATAAAATATACACACATCTCACACAGGATTTTTTTTTCACTTCATCATGATTCTCTTTAATTGTACTGAAAACATCCTTCGTTTTGTGAAAGAAAACATACAGTACATACCAAAGTAAGGCCAAAGTAGCCTACTCATGGTAATTTTATTTTCAAATGTAGTTGTGCACATCCTAAAATTTTGAAATGTGATTATTCAAGTCCTGATATGCAAAAAATTACCTTGCTATACACTGCGAAAAATCCTGTCAGTTCGTTACAGTTTTTTGATATGTGAAATCCCCAGCTTGCACTGTATGTTTCCCAAGAAGCTGAGAATGATTTTGAGTGTCCTAGGGTCTACTAGGGTAACAATAATAGGTGTAAAGCGCATAGAGCATGCTGTAGTGTGTGGATATGTGTATATAAACATGCAATTATTATTATTAATATTATTATTACAATATCAGTCATTTAGTGTAGGAAAAGCAAGACAGGAACATCAGAGAAAAAGAACCAGGACCAACCAGAGATGTCCTCCACCACCCAGTCCAATCTCTTCAAACTGCAGAATAAACATCGCTGTCTTCCATCCTGGCAAACTGAGCACACAGTAATATTTTTAACACTACAAAATAACAGTGCTTTGGTAAAACCCTTTCATCACCTTGGACATCACTTTGTAAAATATTAAAATATGTAATCATGTTGGACGGATTTAAGCCCACTGTGCGAAATCTCTCTATCTAAAAAAAAAGTGTGTCAATGAACTTGGAAATAGCTGACATTGTGCTCAGTTAGAAATTTTACTTCAATAAAAATTAAGTCAAGCCTTAAGACGATTGAGGGATGGATATATTGCAACTTGAGTTGGGAACCAACACAGACATCTAGAGCATTTCTACATCACCTCTGTATATCGATGCTAAGCAACCCTTAAAAATACCTGTACCCATCTTGAGTTTTGTATCAATGTGTTTTTCATAGGGGCATCAACTTGATCTTGACCTATTTCCATTTGGGAAAACCAACACTCTAACAATTATTTCTTGACTTGCAAGGGAAAAGTAGCCTACCTGATAGGGAAGGTTCATGTCTGAATGTCTCAGTAGGAAACTACACAATTTTTAAGGACACACTGTTAGTGTTAGTTTTTCTTTGAGATATGAAACCAGCCAACCAGAAGAAAAAAAAAGAAACTTGTACAAGTTCCACTACTTCTTTTATTTTGATAGATAGAAAGATGCTACTCTAACTCTAAGGTATCGGATGAGCGTCCTCCCCTCGCTTACTAGTTATCAGTTTTTTTGTGCACTCCCCACTACTTATTCCATACCCCCGATATTATTTTCCAGCTTGCCACGACTGACGATCATGTGAAGCATTATATCTAAAATCTAGATATCTGAAGGAAACTCCTTTTTTTTGTGTCAATGGCAAATTACCCTCAGTATTGCAGGTACCGGTACCGGGTTGGCTACCTTAATTTTGTGCATTTTAAAAACTTTTGTACATTGGTTTATATTTTTTAATGAAACTGGTTTGTTCCTAAATGGGAAAAGTTATCACAGTACCTTACAAAATCATTAAAATTTCAAGATCTCTTGTTCTTGTATTCACTGAAGGAGAAATAAAACAGATTTGTTCCTACTAGTCCACAGGGGTATGAGGTCGAATGAGCCAGCCCCCACCCCCTCCCTGTTTATTAATTTTGGACCACTTGTCCACCCATATCTTAGAGTATATGAACAAAGAGTAAATAAAGGCAATGACCAAAGAATAAATAAAGGCGATAATTTTTGACAAAATATGAACTTTAATCACAGCCTAAGCCACAGAACTCTTTCAACTCAAACCACAGTCAATAACTAGCCACAACACAGACAACAAATGGCGACAAATCTTATACAAAATACATTTGTATTTGTAGAGGAAGGTCATTGAACAGAGTCAAAATTTAAATGCAAGCCTTTTGTGTCCAATAAAGAAGAAAAAACGAAAGATAAAGAAGTGGAAGGTCTAACATATATTAATGTACATTATACTTCATTAGTGAAGGATTCATTAACTTCAAAGCTTTCTAGTACAGTACTACTTAACCTTATCCGTACGCCCTGAGGTCATTTTGTACCCCCGGGGTTGTATTTTTCACATTTTAGAATACTTCTAGTACAAAGATCTCTATGAAATTTTCAGTATTTCTCAAAAAATCATTTTAACAGACTGCTATGCAAAGCCTACGGATCAGATTAACGAGTAAATTTCCTCTTTGGAAAGTGGTGGCACAGAGTTCCCCACGCCGTATGGACAATAGTAAAACACGACGTACAGATAGGGTTGACAGTTACTTAATACCTGAATAAGAGTTCAAACTGTAGGGTCTTTCTCACCATTCACTGGAGCCTGGCTCCATTCTTTTCTTACTTTTAAGTTAAAGCAATATAAAAGTAAAAGTAAGGCAGCATGGACTCTTTCTTAACAATGCTGAGGAAAGAAAATTGTTTAGTGAAAAACCTGCAGTAAAAATGTTCTATTTTAAACACCTGTCCAGCACACTGTGTCCTTACACTGGCACGTAGCATCTGGATGTCTTGGAACTAGTGAATATAATATAAAAATGGGCTTCTCACCCAAATGTGAAGCAGGTAGATGTCTTATCACCATACATGTTGAACTAAGAAACACCTCGACTACACCACAGCGATGATGGGAATGTAACCTGGTGTGGCACCTTTTCCAAGACTGAAATGGATACCAACACTGAGCCCATAACAAGCATAAAGCTCCCAATTCATGAAACACAGAGTACAAGAAGCTGGAAACTTAAAACCAGATGGCATTTTCTACTTTGCATTACATTAGAAAAGAGCGATAACAACAATTATAGTAATAGAACATAATTTCCATGTTTCTCGCACTGGACATTTCATTGATGTAAAGGCCAGGATGCTATCTGAACTATCTACTTCAGTCATATATGATACGTAGTTCAATATGAACAAATGATGGAGGAAAAAGCACATGGACACAATCATGGTCAAATCAGTGAAGGAGAAAGCACCTTCAAGAAAGACATTAAAAAATACAAGTATAAATGTATGTGTGCAAATCTCAAGGCACAGTTTTTATTCATTCAATAGAACTAACGCAGGTGTTTCTTTTTAAGTACGCCACATGCTGCACTGTCAGAAAATTTTACAAACTAAATAATGAAAGAGATTCAGTTTTCTTCAGAAACTTCCACAAAGAAAAGAGTGTTATAATAGTTATGATACAAATCCCCCCCCCCTCCCCCAAGAAATTTTGGAGGTAGATTACCCTATCATATTTGCCCCTCTGAGAAAGGAAAGGAAACATTGCTCAGCACAAGTTGGTTCACCCAGGAAGAGAAACTGAAAACAGCTCAAGATTCAATCCATCACATGACCCACGAGAGGCAGATTTATATTCAAATTCAATCCAGGTAAAAAAAATTACCCGTATAGATCTACATACAGTTCCAAACTAAAAGAAACAGCTGTCAAGGTAGCAGGTTTTTCTCACCATGATTACAGAACTATGAGAAAAAAGAAATTTCGTGATGTATTGATGCCCCCTCCCTTCTTTTGGCATTTTTTAATAAAGGCAGTACAGATTTAATCATAGACAGTCAGTATATTTTTGCAAACAAAGAACAAATAAATCATTAGGCAACTAATTAGAATTAAACATAATTTTACTAAGATATTAGTAACTTCGGGAGAAGATCCCAGGTAAGTCATTGGATCCAAATTCTCATGTCATCCTTTCAATTTTTTTCTTATTTCTATAATAGAAATATAACTAATATTGTCATAGGACATTCTATGATTTTCTGAGTTTTCCACCATGTTGCTTTTTAAAACACCTGTACTGTCATGACATGTACATGGACCTCGAGCTGAATAATCTTGGCCCTTTATTTAACTACACTGAAGGGAAGCAGAGTCCTCCAGTCACATCCTCCACATGAATGGATCACACTGACCTTTGAAAGAAAACGCCAAAAGGAAAGAGAGGAGAATAAGGGTACACCTCTCAATCAATGAATATTTGCTGTGCATCTTGACTCACAAGAAAAGTAAGTCAATCATTTCTTTTCCTCTATCAAAACTCCTATCATTTTGTAATTTGGAAATGAAATGTGACATGGAGAACTGTAATTGTAATGTAATCTTGAACTTGTCCTAAATCACTACCCAAGAATTACAAAGTTCTATCTGCTCATTATCTAGTTCTGAGAAATTTGAAAGTAAAGATTTTGAGTTTCACAGAATGTCATGGTCTTTCGAATGCAATTCTTTGAATATCATGATAATGACTCAGAACTTATAGTGAGAATGTCTCAGTTCAAAGATTGACCAAACTTTTATATTATAACCTAAAAAAACCCCTGACATTTTGAAATCATTAAAGTAGAATATGTATTATATGGTAAAAATAAAAACCGCTAGATATTGTCCTAGAATCATTCAGGACACAAAATGGTGAGTGTGTGTGTGTGTGTTTGTGCGTGTGTTTGTGTGTGAGTATTTGTGTGTTTGAGAACCCAATCAAAATGAGCAAACTGTAGGGTAGGAAGAAAACTGGATTCAGGTACAATAGAATCCTGCTATAATGTGAGGGAGGGGACTGGTGCGAAATGCCCGTTATAGCCGGATTCTCGTTATAAGGGATCCAGTAATAAATTCATCGGAAATAATAAAGTAAGCCTAATCTATGAGTTTGGTGTTCCGTTTATTCCTTTTGTTATATCTCCTGATGATGATTTTGTTCAAAATGACCTCTAGGTCTTACTTCATCAAAAATCGAATCAGGTTTCTTTCTCTAGCGCTAGCGATGTTGACAGCTCCGCTGGCTCTAGGCTAACTCACCCGCTGTGTTGTCCCCCCACCCCACCACATCCTGTGGTGCGTTCCGTCTGCTAAGTTGTACATGACACACATTCGCTCCATCCATCACAGCACTGTGACCTCTCCATCCCCGCATCGAAGAAGTGAGAGGCACGGTAGGCCTAATATAATCTAGACTAGGCTGGCTACGCCAGACCCTTCCCACTCATTTGTTCTGGCCTTCGTTGTTGGCACATGTGGGCTCCCCCATTCTTTGTTTCGCTAGATCACTAACAAGTTTCTCAACTGGCGAGGTTTTACATAAATGTATAATTGGCCTACGCGCTGTGCACAGCAGCAGCAATATTCCACAATAACTGACTGAGGTGTTAGTCTGATTGTACTATAGCAGTATTTTATTTACAAAGATAAAGAAGGGCGAAAAAAAGGGGTTTTAGAATAGTGTCTTTATAACAGAAGCGTTATTTCATTATTTCAGGACTCGTTATAAGTGGACTCCACTGTAAAAAATCTAAATTAAATGGGGTATCAGCTGATTTTGCTATCAATCAAGGAAATTTGGTAGAGACTCAAGTGTGGTTTGCTCCTTCTTTCCCATCGAAATCTGTCACCATTATCTCTCCTTCTCTTTTTTGTATATTAGTCTCTGTTAACATCTATAATCTCTGGTGTTTATATTAACCATTTGTGCTGCAAGTGCCACAGAAAACTACTTCTAAAATGCCACCCAAACAATCACTGTCAGTATAAAAACAAGTCATCAGGTTATCAACAACAAAAAAGCACATCTTGTTTAATATCCCTTTAAAAAAACCCAAGTCATTTCACAAAAGAATAATGCATGGAATAATTTTTAATATTGGGTGTGGTTAAAAAAAATTATATTTCCAACAGCCCACCGAATGAGATCGCCAAAATCTTTTCACACACCTACATAGTCAAGTGCAATGATCATGTTACTGTCAATTTAAAATCTTATTTGTCAAAAATAGTAAAAAAAAATTTTTTTAAAAAGGAGGTTAAAAAAGATCCACATAAAGAAATTATGTGTGTTGTGTAACACGCTGACAAAATGTGAGCATTCCACAGCGCCACACGCTTTAAATTTTACCTTGTGAAAAACAGTCCCAGTAAAAAGCAGTGTTGGGCATTTAATTAAGGAGTGGCTTTTTAACCCTTTGAGCCGGTCGTTCTCAGGCTACCGTACCCTCTGCCTGAGATCTTGAGCGATATATTATTACTAAAATTAAAATTCATGTGATCGTCAGAATCCCATCCCATATCCCACTCATGGTAGTCCTCATCATTACTAGCATCTAATTCAGAAAGATCTTCAAAATAATCAGTAGTAATGTCTTGTGTAGTAAAGACAGTGTCCCAAGCGAATTTTGTCACAGACGGGTCGGTTTGGGGATAGGGTAGCGTTCACCACTCTACCCCAGGCTAGGCATATGGACAATTTTACATGCCTCCGGTGTACTGGAGGCTAGGGCTCAAAGGGTTAAAAATGCTGGACTGCTGTATATCTACTGCCTTTATCTGATGTGATGTGGGGATCCTAATGATTCATCCATGCAAATGCCAAAAGATAAGTGAGACCAAATCTAGTGAGAACTGAAAGTATTTGAAATGTGCTCATTCAAATTCAAATAATAACAATAAACTATTATGGACAGCATTTGAGCACTGAGTTTTTCACTCGTAAGTTTTGATAGCGTTAATTATTTTGAAACATTGTAACTTCTTGACACAAAATAAACGTATTGGCAACAAGCTGAATGGTTCAGAAAAATAAGTACTTGAAAGAGGATATGTGGAACAAACAGAATTTTTCTAGTTATACTAAACAGAGAAACAAACACAAAAAACCCACTTGATAAAGAGCCACATAAGGACTCTGTCACAAAAGACTTGCTCACAAATCTAAAAAATCACATTTTTACATTACACTTTAAATTAAAGATTGAATAAAACAAAGTACACACAGCGAAAAAATTGTTATAAAAATTGAAGCCCCGAGAAATGAACTCCGTGAATGTCTTGAGTTTATTGAGCAGGAAACACAGAAGATATTTGATTTATAAATTTTCTGTAAATTAAAACCCAAGTCCTGAAGTCAGGGTAAATATCACACAAAAGAACAAAATGACTAGAATAATTAATGCCATTTGCCAGCCTACATTTTCACCTTGTCTGTCAATCCATCATTCAAATTGATTCGGTTACACATACAAGACATGTTATATTAAAAAGCTCACAATATACATCAGAAAGAAGTACTGCGATACCATAAGTCACACACAACATATTAAACTCAAGTTCAAGACCTATAAATAGTCTAAACTGCTTGTTACTAATAGACTGTAAACTGTACAGAAGATTTACAAAAAGAAGTGAGAATCCCTGGCCAGACAATTGCACACTATGTTGGACCGAGAATCTCCTGGCGAGCACTGCAACATTCCTTACTGCTACCCTACTCTTCACATTAAATGCTGAAAAATGATGAAATGGTATGGGTTTAACGCCCCTATCAACACTATTAGGTTATTTAAGAGGTGGAACCTCCGAGTTTAACGTCTGTCTCCGAAAGAACTGAGCCAAGTCGGAAATTCGTGTACAAGCCCTTTCCTAAGGTCACAACGTTGGACCCAGCTGAGGCTTGAACCCCCAAACCCGCAATGTCATGATTACGAGTCTGGTAGCATAACCACTAGGCTGTTGACACTACCATTAAATCAGCTGTCTAAGTACCAGAAACAACTGTGGAACTGAAAACCACAGATCAAGATCAAGAGCATGATTACTGGGCTAGACAAAAGGGTATATAATAAATAAATGAGGTAAATTATTTTATGATTGTTTTCCCACACATAAGGACTTGTTTATGCTGGAACGCAGTTTACCTAGAGATTACTTTTGCAGTAATGACAGAGACTGCTTTGCTGCTTGCAAGTTGCCGCTAGTCTAAAAAGTGAAATAAGTATTGACAATAAAAGATCATTGCCGTTTTAGTACCTTAGAATGAACATACTGTTGATAGGCTCCGGTGTTCCAATTTCGTTATATCTAGTTTCTGTCTATTCAAGATTCCAATTGATATACTTTGCATTTGAACAAGCGATTAGGCAGAAAGTAAAAATGGTGCTTCAGAAATAACGTTATTTGTCGCATACGAGCCATTCATCGAATTTGTCATTGTAGTTCCAATTTTTTCATATCATGTTTGCAGCAATTTCATTGCATGCCTGTGACTTGGTGTGGAAATCCAGCACGAGGCAGCTTTTGATGTTCACTCTTTATAGGTTCATTAAGGAATAAGGTGTCTATCTTGAGTTTATTTTCACACGTTTAATTTCTTTTTTTAAAAACTCAAATTATTTAGCTGATTATGATAACAACAGGCCTACTAGATGAAATCGGTACAACACTTTCCCCTCTTCAAGAAGGCAGAAAACATGAAAGGGTCATTTGGTGGGACAGAAAGTTTGGTTTGTTTTAAATTTGAGTTGGAAAAGGATCACAGGGGGAGTGTGCTGCAACAAAATCGGACCACTGATGAAATTGAAAAGGTGAGGAAATGGGCACACCCTACCCTCTAGTTAACTTTTCCCTTTTGTTTATTTTCCTAAGACAAACATATTTAGTGCTGACAAGGTATCAATAGCCCACACAGAAAAAAAAATGAGCAAGTTGGAGCAATAAAAGGTGAAAGGTGACTACTCTACCA
The DNA here is from genome assembly GCF_000002075.1 of Aplysia californica. NCBI lineage: Eukaryota > Metazoa > Mollusca > Gastropoda > Aplysiida > Aplysiidae > Aplysia > Aplysia californica. The sequence continues at coordinate 644,831 of NW_004797526.1, forward strand.
TGAACTTAAATACACTGACTAGTTTTAGATATAAAAATTACCTTTTTTAGCTAAATATAATGCATCATATATACATATACAGAACAATAGAAAAGCACAATATTTTTCTAATAAAAACAATATACTTTATATCGATCATATAGCAATAATACAAAACAATAAAAATCAAGGGTAGTTCATAAGAAAAAACCCACATTCACTGCGAAAGGGAGGGGAACAAACAACAAAGATTTTGTTCAGGCACATTATCACAGTTGGATAAAAATTTCCTCACGACATCTGATATCAACAACTATAATACTGTCAAAACAACATGAACTAATATTTAAAGCTATGATAAAATACCTACACCTTCCCCACAGAAGTCGGTAAAGAAGGCAAAGATGTAAAAATGTACATGCTGAAGAAACATGATGCTAAAAAGTAACCTGCTTTGTGTGAAAATCCAGCATAGTAAAGATGGAGGAGCAATTAGTGAAAAACTGTGTTTATGAGTATGTTTGTGTGTGTGTGTGTGTGTGTGTGTGCGTGTGTGTATTTGTGAGTACTGACATTCAGTTTAAGAAACTCCATATTTCCTATACTTCCTCCTCCAATCCATCCAAAGTTTGATCTTAAATGCTTCCTGTGTATTTATCATACTTTGTATAGAAAAGGGTACAAAACCTGACACTATGTTAAAAAATGAAGAAATTTAGAAAAAAAGATATTACACACACAAGACCAATAGTGAGAACCGTCTTCAGTTTTCAGTTTCATGTTCTTTCAGTCATGTACAGAAAAAGAAGGGGAAAAAAATGATTCAATGATTAAGACATACTATGAATGTGCAACTTTAAAAGCTTTGTAATGCAGGTCATGCCAGCTGCTGGAGGAAAATATTGATCACAGCTTTTCTTTCCTTACAGAGTGGGGTAAAGGAGTCTATTATTGGCAAAGTATTGACCTGGTCAACAGATGTTGAGGGTCTGTGCACAGCCTGTCAATATACACCTACTTAAACATTAGAAAATGTTCAGTCTGAAAAATATTGGAGCTGGTAAAAGTAACAAAAGATCTGGTTGTGTTAAAAAAAAAAAAAAAAGAAAGAAAAAGACCTGAAAGCTTTTATTTGTTCTGATCAAACATTTAAGACACATACTAACAAAGACTAAACCCAAGTGCAAACTTGATAAAAAAAAGACAGTGTACATGTTAAAAGCACAGAACTTTTAGCAGAGGGAACTTTTCGTCTTTGTTATTCTTTATGCATTATTGTTATACTAAAAAAAAGCCCCACTAAACAAAAGTCCAATGCAAATAGAAAATAAGCTTTTATGTAAAAAAACAACCCCAAAGCAGCTCTTATACGACCCTCAAAACTTGTCTGTTTTGTCTCTTATAATGCTCTTGAAAAAAGAACAGACAGTACATCCTTTAATTTTTAACCCCTTTTCCTCCGATTTAAGAATTTCTTTCTACAAAAGTGTGACTACGTCTTTCATAATTCAAGTCTCCCCTTTAGTATGTCAACCAGCAGGTAACGATCGCAGAAAAATTGGGGGTGCCATGAAATTAAGTGCAATGTCCTGTAAACACCACTCTATATCTCAGCCATTGTGTGAATGTCTCTATCCCCCATTTCCCCATTGTAACTCATGTGTGAAAACATTGGAGCATATGTTCAGCAGTGCCAACTGAGCATTTCACCTTACTTCACAGGCTTTCTAAACTTGCTACATGGGTGTCCCATCATGCTGGCCATCAATGTAATAATCAGTATGACATGAGGGAAAAAGTGTGGATCTTCTTCAAATTTTAAAAAGTTTTAGTAGAGGTTTTACGGAGCTCACAACTGCATAAGGTCATATGAGTGCCAGAAGATTAGAGGTGTTACAAGAGAGTAACAAACACAAAAAAGAAGGAGGGAAGATAAAGACAATAGATGTTTGATAGGAAAGAAGAAGCAAACCACGCCAGAGCACCGGCCAACCACCCACTTTCTTCAAATGTTTTTTAACTTAAGGTTTGATCATTATGTTATTGATTGATCAATCTAATATATTGATTAATCAATCTAATCTATAACTCTGGACACCAAATGGATCTTTTCCCTCACAAACACAATTTGTGCTATGACCAACCAAATTTATCTTCAAGCAAATGATGAAAACACAGCACATACTAACAAATGGAATAGCACAAATGAAAATCATGAGTAAAAACACATCTTAAAAGTTCACAAAAGAAAGCAACTTACTTAAACAATGAAGCAAAAGATATTTTGGAAAAGCTTAAACGAACAGTGTGAATACTAAAGACTAAAGTAGGGAGTGGTTAAAGAAAATCATCACAGATCATTATGGGGGGGGGAGTAATACAAGATAAACATATTGTGTATGCCTGTGATTAAGAACTTTGCCCACTTAGTACTTAAAGCTTCCTTGCTTAAAAGATGAGTGAAAGTCGATATCATGATCAATATGAGTGACAAATGTGTGGATCTAAAATTGTCTTATATCGGCATCGTATCACTGTTAACTGTTAGGTACAAACTCACATAAGCTTTCAAAATTATTTCCCCTGTGGAACAGCATTTTTGAAACTCATAAAAAATGAAAATACCATTACAGTGAATCATGTCTGGTACCAAATACTTCGCATCCTATTCAGAATAATCATTATACATAGAAATCGCCAGCACTTTCACAAAATCCACAATAGTGAACATAAGGATACAAAAAAATTATTTTAAAATTTAAAAAATCCGTGATCATTAAGTAACTACACTTTGTCATCACAGAGCTCTTTGATATTTTACTCAAAACAAAATGTTAGGCAAAAGTGTGCACAGAGGTATTGAAAATATAAGAATAAAAAGAAAAAAGTAAACAATAAATATTTCGGATAAGTCTTTTTAACATGTATAGCGGACTTGCGCACAGATGAGACCTTAAAAGCATTCTATATTTTTGTGGCTTCATAGACTGATCTGATTTAGATTGCTAAATTGACAGCTTTAAACAATCAAATTTAGCCTAATCAACTAATTAGATAACAAAATTTCAAGGATAAAATTGTAGTAACATTGTTTAAAGCCAGAACAAAAAATGGTATGTCACTCTCCTGAGCTAATTCCTTTGTCTAAAAGGACGGAATCACAGTTTCAAAAATTCAAGGATGAAGAAGATCAAAGCAACAGTTTTCTGGTATTGATTAATTAGCTTCGGTATTTATACATTGATGCATATAGAATTCAAGGTAAAATTCCATAAAATTGAGCACACATTCTCCTTTAGTGAAATAATCTGGGGTTGTTTTTTTTTTCGAACAGGTTTCTACATAAGATTTTTTATGGAAATTGAGAGACAACAGTTTTTTAAGATCTAACCCAGCAGCTTTATAAGTGTTTATAACCCGCCCCACACATATTTCTATTTTTACTCTAAAGATAGTTTGTCATTCCCACACCTTTTAGTTATAGTTGGATACTGCTGAAGTCAAAACTAGGCTTAAATGGTAACAGTGAGTCTATATCTGAGAAATTTAAGTAGTTCAACAGGATGTGTGGAATCCTAGATGGAATGATGAACTGGCGGGAATAAGGGCTGCTGGAAAGGGCGAGGCGGCATGCATGGGTTAGGGAAGGAACAGCCCGCGGCAGCTGATAGCACCACTGTGCTAGGTCAGGGCTCACCCGAGCCATGTAGCTCAGATCGGCCTGATCTTTCCACTTCCAGCCGAAAATAGTGACGTAGACGACAAGTTTGATAAAAAGACTCTCCTTTCCCTCTCTCGACTCCCAGTGTGAGTCGAAATAGTACGGGAAACAAGAGATGATGCGTGACAAAGCATCTTTGTGATGAGCTTTAATAAGTTTCATGGTGAAGTCCGATGCACGGAGAAGGAACTCATCACTGTTTGAGCCAGAATACAAGGGCTGGTTGCGGTGGAGCTTGACCAGAAGCAATGTGTGCATGTCTAGGGAGGTGGAGCAGTCAATAAGGGTGCAGATAAGACGTAGTATGAACTGGTCATCATTCAACTTAAGCGCTGTTCGAACCACATACAGCATTGCATCGGGACAAGCTGGCTCTGCTCCAGCTTCTAAAAGAAGCTCGAGTATATCCCAGCATGCACTCTGTCTCGGCTCTTTTTGGTTGTCATACACCATGACCTGGAAATAAATGATCCTGCCTGTAGACAAACTTTAAGCAAAGAAAAGGAATACACACTATTTGTTACTAGAGTTTTGCAAGAGACAATTTCAGATCTATAGAAATAAGTCCACCTTGCAATGTGCGTAGGTTGCGTATCTCACTACGGAATAAGAGTTTTAAAATATCTGAGATTTCACTGTTGGCCCTGTATGGGCTGTAAAGAAGTCTAATGTCCTACCAAAAGTAGATTGGACACAATGTAGCATAGCAGCACATTTATACATTTCAATCCACTTCTGCAATGTGTTAATATTTGGCAGAGTTTTATGAGCGATAATCTATATTGCAGTTCAAAACTATGTCTGATGAATAAGGTCTAAATTTTTCAGAGAGAAATTAATGACATGGTTCGACAGGACGATTTGATTTGGCTAACAAAAATTACTTTATAGGAATAATGTATCACCAAAAGCAGCTTGTCATGATGACAGCTTTTAAAAGTAAAAGTAAACCCCTCCTAGTTCAAGCCACCTTTCACTTCAATATATACCCGGTCAAACGGGAAAGCGCATTCTTGAACGTATCAACACAATTGTTTTTATTGTACTTTTCCTCATTAATACTTTTTAAAAAACTGTTGACCGTTTTTCATACAGTGTGACTCACAAGTGCCAAATCCAGGGGAGAATAGTAGTTGATGTTTTGATGGCCAAGGTCACAGCCAGGGGAAGACAGCAAGGTTCTTACTACAGCCCTGCGACTCAGCTTCACAGCAAGAAACAAAGGCGAGTCCCTACGATTGTTCAGGCACATGTTGACATCAGCCTGAAAGGAAAATGGATACACAACATCGTGAAAAGAGTAAGATCATGACACAGTACATACTTTCAACTACAGCCGAACCAGCCATGACGGCCACCTGTATAATATGGCCACTTTCCATTTCCTCCTCGTGTTTTTACTATATAATTTAACGGTGCAAAATGGTCACCCGTACAACGCAGCCCCGGCCACCTTATTTTATCAACCCACGGTCAAATTTACCTGCCTCAGGCGGCCAGGCGTGGTCACTCATCGCCCGACACTTTAACATAAATTCTGAATCGGCCCCTCACGCTGTGGACTGGCCGTCATAATTCATTCACCTGTCGTTATTGTTAGTCCCTCCAATGAATGTTTACCCAAGTTGACCAATGGGTAGGCCTAACAATAAATTTTCAACTGCTGGAGAGGGAAGCGTGTGATCTGTCATAACCTATAAGCCCCCCACCCCCCACAACTCATGCACAAATCAAATGTGAAGTGGCTGGCCACTGTTTTGTTTAGCTAATCTGTAACAAAGTAACAATGGACATTGACGTGAACTTGTGACAGAAACGTCCCTCGTTCTCTGAGTGGTGGCGGCCCGTGCGTTTGTTTTACCATGGCACTCAGTCTTCATTGTCTTACTTACATAATATTTAGTTTATTTTACCCTTGCACAAAATCAGCAACAAAAAGAAAGCTAACCAAAGAACAAAATAACAACACAAAAAACACTTCTTGCACTGCCCACCCCCCTTTTCAAAAGAAAACAAAAACCCTTTTGAATTAGCCTTACGGCAGTCTAAAGCCTAGGATCAGCACGGGTTTGGACCTCAGAAGAGAATGATTAACTTTCTTCATTTTGATCAGTCCTGCCTAAGAAATCCACCTTTCTCCTTCACAATGGGTGGCCGTTTTACACAGGTTTGACAGTATTTTTTTTGCAGAGCTTATTTTCAACATTACAACACAGTGCATGCTTTCAACTATTCTTTTGCAGAACCATATTTACAAAATCCCATATCAATGAGTAGATACAGGAAAAAAATTTGTTTGATACTAAATATAAACCTGCATTATTGGTACCCATGAAAACAAACAAATATATGCACATGTCCACTACAGAGAAAACTCAAAACGTAGTGATCAATACCAAATGCTGAATCATGTTAAACTGAACTTTATTACTCTGGGAGGGTGGTGTTTGGAGCGTACCTGTTGTAGGAGGTTTTCAAGAACATCAGCCTGATTATTTATGATGGCAGCTTCAACTTGGGATGAAAAGTCTGTCCGCTGACCAGATGCCATGGTGTCCCATTTGTCTCTTCAACCTTCTGCCACAGTCAATGTATACTCCTTTAACCTGCAGAAAACCAGTTAAAGAGTGAGATTCTAAGAAAAAGATCATGTATTCCTATTGAAACTTCATATTTTAGTTTTCAAATAGGAAGTGGAGAGAGAGAGAGAGAGAGAGAGAGAGAGAGAGAGAGAGAGAGAGAGAGAGAAAGGATAGAGAGAAAGAGAGAGGAAGGAGAAAGAGAGAGATAGAGGAAGGAGAAAGAGAGAGATAGAGGAAGGAGGGAGGGAGCGAGAAAGAGATAGAAGAGGGAGGGAGAGACAGAGAGAGAGAGATAAAGAGATGGAGAGAGAGAGAGAGAGAGAGAGAGGGATGGAGAGAGAGAGAGAGAGAGAGAGAGAGAGAGAGAGAGAGAGAGAGAGAGAGAGAGAGAGAGAGAGAGAGAGAGAGAGTTCACAAGAAGCCTTGAAGAGAAGTCATAATCATCATTGCCCTTCTCACCCTGGATCAGGATATAGGCCACGAACAAACACTTTCCACCTTTCCCTGTGCTGGGCAAGTTGCTCGATGTCACTCCATGCCTTCCCACTTTTCTGTACATCCTTTTCCGAGACTCTTCTCCAGGTTCCACATGGTCTTCCCCTTGATCTTTTACCCTGTGGGTTCCAATCTAACACTTTCCTCATTACGCAGCTGCTTGACTTCCTGAAAGTGTGCCCAATCCATCGCCAACGTCTTCTTCCCACCTCATCTCTGACTGGACTCTGTCTCATTCTTCTTAATACTTCCTCGTTGGTGATCCCGTCTGTGCATTTGATACTCAGTAACTTCCTTAGATGCTTGTTCAAGAAAACCTGGATCCTCTTTATGCAAGCCTGAGATGCGTTCCATGTCTCACATCCATACAACAAGACTGACTTCACATTTGAGTTGACAATCCTCAGCTTTGTTCATAGTGAGATATCCCTGGTCCTCCAAATCCTATTCAAAGAAATAAATGCATAAATGCAGTCTGTTCCTTTCCAAAGTGGGACTTGATTTCAGCGCCCGTTCCTCCCTCTCTGTCAATTATACTCCCAAGAAAGCAGAGGGATTCGACGTCTTCTAGTGCATTGCCCTCTATTGTGACCTGCTCCTTTCGTAGTGCATCTATCTTTAGGACTTTTAACTCCGGGGTGGATCCTCAACCCAACAGACTGTGACAAACTGTATAAAATTGTAGTCTTGGCTTGCATCTGTTCCTGAGTGTGCGACAGAAGCGCCAAGTCATCTGTAAAATCCAGATCATCCAATAACTGTGTCCGTGAGGTCCAATGTATGCCGTTTCTGTGTCCTCTGGTGGTTTCCTTCATCAGCCAGTCGATTGCCAAGATAAAGAGGAAAGGTGATAGCAAACATCCCTGTCTCAACCCAGTCTTCATGTCAAAGCTGTCAGTGAGCTGGCCATCGTGTATAACCCTTCAACTTGTCCCTTCGTACATGTTCTTGATTAGGTTCACCAACTTCTGTGGGATTTCGTGATGTCTCAGTATCTTCCACAGTGTTGCTTGGTCTATACTGTCAAAGGCCTTCTCATAGTCAAGAAAGTTGACAATCAACAGGGAGTTCCACTCCAGGGACTGTTCAACTATGTTCCAATCTGGTCCGTGGTTGATCGATTTTTCTGAAAACCAGCCTGTTCATCCCAAAGTCTTTGATCCGATGTGGACTTGATTCTCTGTAGAACGATTCTGTTGAAGACCTTACCTGATATTGAGAGAAGAGAGATTCCTCGGTAGGTCCTGCAGTTGCTGAGATCCCCCCTTTTTAGGAAGTTTCAAAAGGTGTCCTTCTTTCCAATCCTTTGGGAACTTATTCTCATTCCAGATCCTGGTAAACAATGGGAGAAGGAGGTCTATCCTCACACTGGCATCCGTTTTTAGGGCCTCATTTGGAATCGGATCAGGACTAGCCGCTTTACCATTGTTCAGCTTCTTAATGGCAACCATAATCTCTTGTTTTGATGGAGCATCACAGCAGATCGTAACTCATTTCTTGATGGCAAGATGTATGGCGAGTTACTTGGTGATAGTCTGTTCAGGAGACTGTTGCAATGCTCTACCCATCGTCCTGACTGAAATTCCTTTCCAAAAATGTTTTTTCCCTCTTGGTCCTTCACTGTTGCTTCTGATTTCCCATATTTTCCAGCAAGAGTCTTTGCAGTCTGGTAACTGATTCACATGCGCCCTCCTTATGCTGCCTCCTCTGCCCTCTCTGCCAGCCTGTACATGAATTCCTCCTTGTCTTTTCTTAGTGATCTCTTTACATCTTTAGCTGTTGTCCTGCACTGCTCCAATGCATTTGCTTTTGATCCCCTTGTACAACTTGCATTTTGGTCTCTGTTTTCAATTGTCTTCTAGTCCTAATCAAATCCAATGACCGTTGGCTAATCCAATCCTTAAGCTCCAATTTCTTCTCACTGAGTGTTTCTTGACACGTTGAAGTAAAGAACTTCTTCGACCTTGGTCCAATGCATCTCCGTCACTCCATCTGGTGATACCCAAATAGCCTTGTGGGGGAAAAGCAGAGCCTCCAATGACAAAACAGTTGAAAGCACAGATATTTGCAAATCACTCACTGTTCTCATTCATTTGTCCCAAGCCATTTTGTCCCTTGATTCCCTCATAACCTACGTTGTCCTGACCAATCTTGGCATTGGCATCTCCCATTACGATGTTGACATCCTTTCTTGATTGGTAGTTTGTCGATGACCCCCTGGGGCTGGCTGTAAAAAGCATCCTTGTCTTCATCCGCAGCATCATTTGTTGGGGCGTAGATCTGAGCTATGTTCATGTTGATGCTCTTACTCCTTGTAGTGAATGAAGCCATGAGGATCCTCTCCTCGTGTGGTTCTCATCCTCAAAGTGACTTCTGTCAATACTAACTCAAAATAATTCCAACTCCTTCCACATGGTGCTTGTCTTCCCTCCCAGAATACAGTATTTGTTCCCCTGAGCTGAGCTGCTTCTGTCCAGACTGTATCTACTGGGTTTCACTGACTCCTAGTATGTGCAGCCTGTATCTCTTCTTGAGGAGAAGTGGCAATGGAAAAATACACAAAGTCCTACTAGTAAGTATGTAAGGGAGCAATCACAGACCTCTGTCGGTTGGCAGCTATTTTCAGATGTGACATGTAGTAGACCTACATATACTGACAGCTTCTAGAAAGAGCACCAAGAGGCCACCAAGTTAGCCCGTTTCCTTCTCAACAAAAATTCCAATTAGATTCACTGAGTCAAGGGATAGACTTCTTTTTCAAATGTAGATTTTCATCAGTTGAAAAGCTGCCTTGACAATTTGCATCTGGCTGACATCATCAATGTCTTTTGGGTTTTTTTGGTTTGTTTTCGTAAAGTGTTTTACGGCGCTCGCAACTGCATAAGGTCATATGAGCTATATATTTTCAGTTGTTAGGAAATTTTGAATTTTGCCCGGGTGGCGGCCGAAGCCTACTCTTATCGATTTTAGAACACCAAGGGATCTTTAACGTGCGCAACATGCACACGGGCCCTCCGAGATTTTTCGCCTTTGTCCAAGAAGGCTAGGTGTAGATTTTTCCTACCAGAAGATCAGGGGTGTGGCTGAAAGACAGCAGTAAAAAGAAGAGAAGGAGTAGCAGTAGAAAGGCTGCAGAAAGAATCAGGAGCCCAGAGGAAGGGGCAAAGGAGGTGAGGGGGTGGGGGCAGAAAGAGGAGACGAAAGCAGACGACAGAACATTGCTAGAGAGCAGGAAATGAGGTGAAAGGAGACAAATTTAGAGAATAAATTTTTTGGTCGCTACCCGGATTCGAACACGGGACCTTTGAATGAGAGGCCAACACCTTAACCTCTAGGCCACGAGAGCCCCCAATGTCCTTTTGTGTTTCATAAAATTCTCGTATACATTGAAGAAGCCGATTACTTGTTGAATGTAACAACACCTGATCCCCACCAACCTCCACTATTATATACGCTTTCCCTTGCACCTTTGTGTTTCATAAAATTCTCGTATACATTGAAGAAGCCGATTACTTGTTGAATGTAACAACACCTGATCCCCACCAACCTCCACTATTATATACGCTTTCCCTTGCACCTTTGTGTTTCATAAAATTCTCGTATACATTGAAGAAGCCGATTACTTGTTGAATGTAACAACACCTGATCCCCACCAACCTCCACTATTATATACGCTTTCCCTTGCACCCCATCAGTTGTTTCTTTTTCAGTTACTTTGGTCCATAAATTATATTGTGCCATTCACCTCTTCAAATGGTCTTCTAAAATGGTCACCAGATCCAGAGTACATGACTTTATTTTGGTAGTGATCTGCTCATACATAATATATATATTACAATATTCATCTGCCTTCAGAAAGGAACGTATACAACGTAATGACCGACACAAGCTTAAAAGAGTATCATGAGGTTTCAATGGTATCCCTACTTTTTTAAAAGATCAAAAGTCTGAATAACAGCAAATGGTGGCTGCTTAAAAATTTTAAAGTTGCAACAGAAAAAAACAACCGAGAATAGTGACTGTTCTCCATTCGTCCTTTCTTTAAATGTGTTCTGACAACATTAGACGGGTCTCGGTTCACACACGAAAGACACTATAGGCCTGTATGCTTTTGTTTGATGGCAAAGCTTACTTTTCAGGCCACAACAAATTCAGCGGGTGCTAAATTGGTACTCTTGGACAGTTGACCGAAGTTTGCGTTTTAGCCCGTTTCTGCCTGGACTGTGACTAGTCTTTCTATGTTTTGCAAGAGATTTTTGCACTGTTGTAAGATCAGTGACATGAAATGTGCACTTGGTGCCCTTCAGTCACATCTATATTGTCCCATATGTTGTACAACTGCCAGAAAACCATTCATTCACACCTTATGATGTCAATTGCACAAGGGGTAATTCTCTTGAGAAGCTCCAACTTAAGGGTGTGAAAGAAAAATGTCTTTTTAAATGCATGGCTTTCCATACTTTTTACATGATGAATCATTATTTTGCTGAAAGACGGATATAAAGCACAGATACCGATGACGAGTAGTCTACTTCAATTTTGGGTAAATCCGCAAAAATGTTGTGTAGCCTATATTATATTATAAAAAGTGACTGTTTCTCCGAACACTCGGGAAAATAAACCTGATCTCGATTTTTCCGAACGGTTTCCATTCTCAAGATTTTTTTGTTATTTGAGAGAGTGCGGCATCATCTTGAATCATTCTGCCATTCTACAAGGACTGGGAAGAAGCATGTTTTTGCATTGAATTCAATTTCTAGAGCTAGAGATTTTTAGATGTCTAAATATTCAGATACTTCAATCCTGGTCTATACTTCATTTGAAAAGGCTTTCAAAAGGCACCGTGAGGAAACAAAAGTTCTCGACTTTGGCAGTAACCTATTTTGCACTTAGTCACCCCTAAAGCTAAGACAAAAAAATAAATTTTAAAATCCCTCTATGCCCTCCCTCGCACCCCCGTTCACATCTTACACACAAACACACCCACCCTCACACACACACACACTCTCTCTCTTTCTCTCACACGCACACACACATTGGTCACTCCATTCGCAAATAACAAAAAAATTTCGAGAACGGAAACCGTTCGGAGAAATAGAGTTCAAGTTTATTTTCACGAGCATTTGGAGAAAAAGAGCCGGCCATATTTATAGGCATTGTAATAATTCTCGGGAGAAGAAAGCAAGTACGATTTAACCGGTTTGGTCAAAATAGAATCTAGATTCTAGATTAGATCTAGATCAATATTCTGGATGTTTTGCTTTTTGGACAACTTTAAACAAATTTTTAAACCACTTCCTCCAAGATTTTGATTGCGGACGGTCCAAGAAATAGAGATCAGGTTTATTTTCCCAAGCATTCGGAGAAATAGTCACTTCTTATAAATATAGATCTTAGTATAGGCTACTCAACATTTGTGTGGGATTACCCAAAATTAGTAATTACACCCAATTTTATCTGTCGAACCATATGTAGAACTAGAATCTAGATATAATTTAAAACCTGGCCCTGCGGAAAATCGAATTTTTAAAATAGAAAAATTGCAAAAAATTGCAAGGTAAACTGCCTAAAAATTTCAACCTTCCCATCCCAGGCGCATTAATATGGGCTTAACATTTTCAGTTTATAAAAAACATGACATTTTGAGTACTGGCAGCATAAAAGCAGCACAGCCTTTAAAAAAAAATCATGACCCACAATACAAATTCATCAAATGTTATTAACAACATTTACTAGTAACAACATACGAGTACGTTAACAATAAAGTTATCGACCAAATATAATATATGATAACGCGTGACACAAAATAACGGAACCCTCGGTTTTCGTAATAACTTTTAAATGAAGGCATAAAATTAACCAAATTTAGTACATATAATAAAAATAATAGTAAGAATTGCATTTATATAGCCCATATATCCATATGTTCAAGAGCATGCTCTATGCGCTTTACAACCATTATTACCCCCAGCAGACCCTCTGAGAACACTCTGAAACATTCTCGGCTTGTGCGGAAGCATACAGTGCAAGCTGTGGATTTCACGCGCTCAAACACTTTCAAACTGAGAAGATCGTTCACTGTCTATAGCCAGGTACCCATTTAATTTCCACCTGGGTGAAGTGAGGAAAATTTGTACAAAGTGCCTTTCCCAAGGACACAACGTCGCGCCCCTGACCTTACAGTTGCGAGTCCGAGAGCCTAACCACTAGGCCACCGACGCCACAAATATCAAGAACAGCCACCACTTCTAAAGATACCGGGTACTTGGTTCATGCAAAGATCTAGAAGTGTATGAGGTTTAGTCTATAAAAAACAAAAAAATTGACGAGAGATTTTCGAAACAACCTCTTAATACAAAATAAGCTTTTATGCTCCAATCAAATCAGATCCCGTTCTATTTTTCTCTTGAAACCTTCGATGCACCGGTAATCTGTATTTAGATCTATTTCAGATATTTTCTGTTTTAAAACTGTCATAGTATTGTTTTAACACTAAGTCAAATCGTAAAATACAGCTAATTTTTTTCCTTTTATAAACAATAGTAATTATACATGTAATAATGTAGATCTAGATCATTTCTATAGCACCCACTCCTGTGTGAACGCAGCTTAAGGCATTTACATAATGGGGTGTCTACGTACATGGTAACCGGGCACGTAGCCTCAGTGTCTACGTACACGGTAACTGGCAACCGGGCACGTAGTCTCAGTGTCACGTACACGGTAATCGGGCAGTTTAGAATTCCAAGTTCAGTTTTTGTCACCTGGTGTTGCCTTCAACTCCAGCCTTCCCCCGACTGTACCTTTTAAAAAAAAACAATAATTCCCCCATTCCGGAACGCACAGACTTTGAATGAACTTTGGTGACCCCAACCGGTACTCACAATGAACAATGTGATGCAAAAGCACAGGTTCACTGACCGGTAATGGTGGCAAGCCCAACAAGACGCGTGTACATGACATGTAGGACTTTCTTTTTTTTCCCAACAAGTGACATCATGACCACTGGTCAAAATGACTCATACCTCCCTTTCGCGCGCATCGCGACCACCGGTCGTGATCCGACATGAATGTAGAAAAGATACCACTGACATGAAAATCGAAGTGGCTATTCGGACTCGAGTCTGAACAGCCGCTGGAGGTCCATTTGGACTCAAATTCCACAGCATGTGCGCAATCACCTGTTGTACCGTACTTTTTTGTCTCCGGCGAGGTCTAGACTCGAGTCCGAATAGTCTCCCATTGCTATTCGGACTTTAAACTACTGGTAGGCTATTACACTGCGTTTCGCAACTACAAAGGGATCAAAACATAAAATGCATATTCAGTCCTTAAAAGACAGCCCCCCCCCCTCCCCTTTCTTTCTTTCTCCCCACCTATTTCCTACTCTATCTTTCTCTCGTTCCCTCCTGCCAACTGGGGCATGCCATATACATTTTGCTAGCACTTCCCCCTGCTCTCTCTCTCTCACACACACACTACCGGGTCTGGGCGCTGAAACTTTCCGAAGTAACAAAAGAGTTCCCCTACAGGGTCTGTATATTTCGTGACTTTGTTCCCCGTTACCGGGTCTGTATACACTTCGTTCTATAAATTTACCAAAAATGGCTTAGATCTCTAGCGTTAAGAGGGTTAATAATTTGGCCGTCGTTATTCGGACTCGAGTCCGAATAACATTTTTTAATATTCGGACTCGAGTCCGAATAAAAAAATTTCTTATTCGGACTCGAGTCCGAATATGATAAAATGTTATTCGGACTCGGGTCCGGAAAAAAGGAAGTGTCTTCGTTCTATAGATCTAATGTTCAGTGCTTCCAATTTTTCGCCATTTTTTAGTTTCCCCCACACCTTATCTGCCGATCCAATGCCCGCCGCCTCATTGATACGCCTCCCCCCCCGTTTCCCACTTTCTTTGTTGTAGAAAAAGGTAAAATTGAAGATTAGCAGACCACCTGGCATATTATGAGCTGTGTAAAAAAAAAAAAAGACCGATTCGTTCAAATACAGAAAAGTTGTGTTGCTGTGTAGAGCTGAGCATACGGCAACTTTTGATTCCATAGACCAGCGCACAATTCATTACGTATTCATTACGTAGATCTACGTCAAGACTAGCTTATAATAATTATAAGTTGCCAGGGGGAAAAAGACCGACGCTTATGCGACGTTCAAAGCCCGGACCGATAGTGCCCCCCACCACCCTCCCCGACACGCACACATCCACACGTGTGCAGGCCGCCCATCCGACCCCGACACATGCTAACGAGCCATCATTAATAGCTTCTGATGACCTCTTGATAAATAAACATTTATTAGAAGCGCTCTAACTTTTCAGGCCCGCCTCAAATTCATCATAAGATTAAAACTCGGCTCCTGCACAAAACGCCTTTTTGCCCGAAGTGATCCCGGTCTCTACCCAGCCTGAGGCGAGTCACGAGTGAGGCAGGACAGGAAGCCGGATTCAAGGGTCACAGGAAGTCGGAAGTGATGTCATGCTGGACAAGAATCAGAGTCCGAATAACATTTTTTCATATTCGGACTCGAGTCCGAATAATCACTTCGTAATAATTTAAGGGCCAACCATGTTATTGTAGATTCTACTAGATTCTAGATCTAGATCTAGAAAGATCTAGATCTAGATCTATATCTAGATCTAGATCTAGATATAGATCTAGATGTATCTAGATTCTAGATCTACATCTAGATCTAGATTCTATCTGATCTTTCTTCCACTGCCACTGCCACTACAAGTCTCAACAATGTTCAAGGCATCTGCGAGCTGGAGTGATAAGAGAAAGTGACCCTGACTCACTTACAAAATACCCTGAAAGTCATTATTCAAGATGCATACCAGTAAGGAAGTAAAAATATTTCAGGAACTGAAGCATTCATCAAAAATTTCAAAGAGCAAGAGCTGTGTAATGGGCAACGGGACACAGGAAGTGAACAATGAACAACACAGCAAGTTCTCTGAGTCTGAGCCTTGTTGTTTTGTTGTTGTAAATCTTTTGTGGAGGAGTTTCGAAACTGGTAAGACAGAAGTTGAAACCGGAACTAGTCGTTTGTCATTCCGTGGACCAATGAGACGTGGACAACACAGTTACCTGCTCATGATTGGTAGAAATTTCCATTATTTTACGTAGATCTTGCCTTTTCCACTTTGTCGGTTTATGTGTAAGACCGTGAGGATCAAGTGACTGGAAAGTGTGATTGTGCCGGTTCAAAATGTACTCGTCAGTTGTACTGTTGGGTCTTTTATGTTTTTGTGGAGCATTTGCAGATGACGTTCTCGTCTTTACTGATGCAAATTTTGGAGATGAAATCGCCAAATATGAAACTATACTTGTCAAGTTTTATGCTCCATGGTAAGTAGAGTATAATTAAGAAGAGAAGCCCAGAATCTAAAAGGCTTTGCTTTAGCCTGCCCTTTGCCCTAGCAGTAGATATCAGATCTAGATTCTAGAATCTAGATCTAGATCTAGACGACAGACCTGCCACTCATCCCGATTTAGTCGGGATATCCCGATTTTTTGCCCCAAATCTCAAGCATCCTGATTTTCCCGATTTCGATCGTGTGTATCCCAATTTTTGGAATGTCTCAGTCTGCTGTTGTGCCGGATTTTTCTTTGGTGGCCACCTCTATTCTCACCCAGGATGAGAATAGTGCAGGCGAGTCTTTTGGCTATTCTCACCCGGTGCGCGTTCACCGTTATAGCCTAGATCTAGATCTAGGCCAACAAATTTTGTGTTCACCCTAAACCACAGAATTCTACACTGTGATAACAGAAAAATTGTAGAATTCTGTGCCGTGAACAAACGTCCCATTACAACTGTAGCCTACTAAAAGCATACAATTTTGTCTGTGGGCAGTGGAGAGAGAGAGGGAGAGAGAGAGAGGAGTAGCGCGAGAACTTCCGGTCGAAACAAAATGGCGACCCGCGTAGTTCGGCTCGATTCGAAAAGTTAAATAGCCGTAGCATCTTTGTAGACAACCAAATTAATTTACTTTTGTGCTTTAACATCATTTTTTAACTTTGTTTTGGTCAATTTGATGGTCCACACCGATAGACAGTATTCAGAAAGAGACAGAGAGAGAGAGAGAGGGGAGGAGTAGATCTTGCGAGAACTTCCGGGCAAGACAAAATGGCGACCCGCGTAGTTCGGCTCGATTCGAACAGTGAAATAGCCATAGCATCTTTGAAGGCGATCAAAATAGCTTACTTTTGTGCTATAACGCAATTTTTTCTTGGCTTTTATCAGTTTGATCATCCACACCGATAGACAGTATTCTAAAAGGCCACCTCTATTCTCACCCGGGGTGAGATTAGACATAGAGTGCAGGCGAGTCTTTTGGCTATTCTCACCTGGTGCACGTTCACCGTTATAGCCTAGATCTAGGCCAACAAATTTTGCGTAGAATTCTACACTGTGATAACAGAAAAATTGTAGAATTCTGTGCCGTGAACAAACGTTCCATCACAACTGTAGCCTACTAAAAGCGTACAATTTTGTCTGTGGGCAGTGGAGAGAGAGAGAGAGAGAGGAGTAGCTCGAGTACTTCCAGGCAAAACAAAATGGCGACCCGCGTAGTTCGGCTCGATTCGAAAAGTTAAATAGCCGTAGCATCTTTGTAGACAACCAAATTAATTTACTTTTGTGTTTTAACATCATTTTCTAACTTTGTTTTGGTCAATTTGATCGTCCACACCGATAGACAGAGAGAGAGAGAAGAGGGGAGGAGTAGATCTTGCGAGAACTTCCGGGCGGGTGAGAATAGCCACTTTCATTCTAAAATGAGGAAAAGCAGGTCTTGCTTCGCACCGGGTGAGAATAGCCTACGCTGGCAAGTCTCACCCGGGGTGAGAGGTAGATCGTTTTTCTATTCTCACCCCGGATGAGAATAGCCACTTCCTTTTCTAAAAACATACTCTGCCTGCATTCTCCTTTGTCGCGGGAAGCATCCGTTGAACTTTTTGTCAGTAGGAACTCGGAGCACTATTTCCCGAATTATCGATGCCACATTTAGACTAGATTTAGATCTAGATCTAGTAGTTGACTCGCCCCAAGTTGTGTGTGATCTTTGCCCGCACTCAGAATTCTCCGATGACAGCCTGGTAACTGTTACAATTTGGGACATACAAATAATCGATAATATTCGTAGTTCCGCTGCTACTTTCAAAACAAGCCTTGTTCGAGGTCTGGTAACCGCGTGTTCACACCAAACACTCGGACGAGCGACTGTCTTTCTAACCCTTACACAACTACATGTAACTGCGCTGACAAGACTAACAGACGACCGTTGTCGTTGCTTTAGTCTGAACGCATTATGAGGGAAGAGATTTGTTGGTACAATTGGTCGGTCTGCCGCCATTCTTATCCAAGAGTACTAGACTAGATTAGAAGAAGAACGACTGGCGCTCATCTAAGAGTTTTGTGTGAACGCGCGCAGTTAGTCGGACCTGTTAATAAAAATTTTGTTTCAATCGCGTATTCGCGTCCCGTGACATGACATCGCCGTGTGAGTTCTGAGTGTTCGGGACCATCCGTTGACGGGGTCAACTTAAGTTCATGTATTTCGGGACTTATTGGTTGGGGGGGGGGGGGGTATAGACACTTGGACTAGGAGTGCTTGACGTGATGCTTCAGGATTTACAAAAAATAACTCGCATACACACACGCGCGCGCGGGCACGCAAACAAACTAAGACACTCAGAGGGCATATAGGCCAAGTAATTTATGGACACCCCTGGAAAAATTTTAAGTCAGCTTTGGCAGTCACCTTGGTGATTTGCTGTTGATCCCGATTTTTTTCTCCCTGAGATCCTGATTTTGAGATTTCATAGAGTGGCAGGTCTGCATCTAGATCTAGATCTAGCCACCCTGTTAATTGATTAGGAAATGGCTATCCTCACCCAGGGTGAGAATAAAAATACGATCGACCTCTCACCCCAGGTGAGACTTGCCACCGTTGGCTATTCTCACCCGGTGTGACCTTTTTTTCCTAATTTCGGAATACTTTCTATCGGTGTGGATGATCAAATGGATAAAAGCAAAGAAAAAATTATGTTATAGCCCAAAAGTAAGCTAATTTGATCATCTACAAAGATGCTATGGCTATTTCACTTTTCGAATCGAGCCGAACTACGTGGGTCGCCATTTTGTTTTGCCCGGAAGTTCGCGCAAGATCTACTAAATACTGTCTATCGGTGTGGACGATCAAATTGACCAAAACAAAGTTAAAAAAGGCGCTTTTTCGGTAGTTCCCACCCCGCAATTGTTATTCACGGGTCTAGCCTAACATAAATAAGTGGGGGGTTTCAGGGGGGGCATGCCCCCTGAATTTTACCACAATTTAATGTTTAGCAGTTGTTAGGTTTGATATCTTAGCTCGCTGCAAATCAAACGTATATACTATCCCGCCCTTGGCGCGACCATGCCCTTCATGTGCAATCTGTTTTATTAGAGTTACACGTGCCTTGTCTAGTTCCACTTTTGGTCAATCCTTTTCCGAGAACGTCAGTCGTCTGCAAGTGCAGCAGTCGAGTTCGAAGTGAAAGGCTTATCAGAAACATTCTTAGAGAAGTTTTATTCAGTTACTAAACTAAAGTAGCTGGCCCAACCCGCGACCACTTGTCTCTGTACTCTCTGTTATTAATAAGATAATTGTTTTCATCATAATTTGATAAAGAAATGATTTAACTAACCTTTAAATGGTGTACTAACAACTTTCTTGCACCTGTCATATCTGTGCGTGCATGGTCGCGCCCTGTTCCGTATGCGGTCGCGCCAAGGGCAGAGCATTAACATGTTAAAATGCGAAATCTGCGAATGATGTTTTGGAATGATTGACGATATCACAGTATAACCTAATAGAAATTTTACCATTATAGTTTGATGTTTTGCTGTTGTTAGTGTCTCTCTCTCACGATGGCCTCTTCAATAAACTAAATTTGGGGTCATGTGTAATAATTAGACCCTTGTTGAAGTCAATTTTTAAAAAAATGTTTTTGGTGAAATGTACGTTGTTTGAATTCAAAGAATATAAATCTAATTTTAAAAAAAATTGGGACTTGAAAAATCTATTGGCTATTGTGTAAGACAAGTGATTTGTTAACAATACTTTTGTTTTAAGTGTGTTTTGCTGGAAACATGTCAATTTTTAAAAAAATCAAAATATTTTGTAGGTGCGGACATTGCAAGAGGTTAGCGCCAGAGTACGAGAGAGCTGCTACAACTTTGAAAAAGCAAGACCCACCAGTGGCTTTGGCAAAGGTAAGTCAAATGAAGTGACTTTATGATGGACTGCATAAAATGTCGTTCGTGAGTCAAGACTCAAATTCCCCATCCTGAAAAGAATCCATCCAAAGTGATAGAAAGGTGAAAGTTATTGACTCAACTCATTTTGTTAGAAATTGGTAGATCGGCCCGCCCAAGCAGCCTTGCTATTTCCTATTTTGTCATCACTATAATTATTCCCCCCCCCCCCCCCCCCCCAAAAAAAAGGGGGTAAAAGATCATTCATTTGTACGCTCATTTTAATTCTGTGTAGACTATTTGGGTTAGGGTGTTTTTCTTGTCAGGAAGGCGTTTTTGATTGTGTATATACTAACTTTAAAGGCTGGGTTTTGACTCTTCATCCCCTTTATATTCACAATGCAAGTATGTAACCTTGATTACTTTCTGGTAATGCAAAATTTATGGTTTTGTTGTAGAGTTGGGTTGAAACAAATTTTTAAAATCTCCCTTTTTTCATAGGTGGATTGCACAGTTGAGACAAACGTTTGCTCTAAGCATGGTGTAAGTGGCTACCCAACCCTGAAAGTTTTCAAAAATGGAGAACTTGCCAAAGATTATTCTGGCCCAAGAGAAGCTGGTAAGTTTGTATACTTCCTAATTTTCTGTTGTTCATTTCTCTTTTCAGTTCCTTTACTTTTTTTTCTGTATATTCTTGTTGCCTATAGTTGTCTCACCTTACTTTCATTCAAAGAGTACGTCTATATGTTAAGTGCTGTATCTTGAATGCAAGTCGAGATATTTGCGATTGAAGATGGTAGGGGTCGCCTGGTTTCAGAGGTAAAATTAGTGGAAATTGGCCGCCAAAGTTTAGTTATTTCCTTAGCTTGAGAGTCTGTGGAAGCAGAAAATTTACACTTTTTGTGCCTTTAATCAACATTTTTCAGTGCTATTGACACAGGAATGTGTTCTTTAATGGACATGAAAGGTGTTGAGCCAAAAAAATAAAAATTCTATTAAAAAATTGCTGAACCGGAAGAAAAATGTTGTTTTCTTTGATTTCATTAAATTTTGACGAGCACCTGATTTCACCACGCTGCCTCACATATTTATATTTATAGATTTGAAAGCATTGTCTCCTTTCTTTTTGACATTGATTTTTAGACTTACGTGTCCCTCTATATTTTGTGAAGGGATTTTATGACACCATCAATATTAAATTGATTTTTGTTTTGTTTGAATCTTAGTCTGTTAGACATCTGATCTGTGTCCCTCCCTTAACAGACAGCTTAATTTGTTTCCCCTCAGATGGAATCGTTAAATATATGGTGAGGGAAGCTGGTCCAGTCTCCAAGAAACTGGAAAGCGCTGATGATGCCAGGAACTTTTTGAATAAAGCATCTGTTGGAGTCATTGGTAACCAATTTTGATTTCACTTGTTTTTGTGTGAACATAACAGAGCATCAATTTTTGCCTATATTGGACAGCGCTCTTTGTTTCTGTGATTGCATTTTGCAGCCAGTTGCTCTAAAATTGTCTGCCAGTTATTTTTGGAAAGACTTTGGAAATATTGTTAAATTTTTTAGAGAAATATTATTTAGTATGTTTGTGAGTAGCAGGACTTTAATGCAACTTGTACGATCTTAATATTTTGCTTCTGTAACCCCTCCAATTTATCTACCCTGTATCCCTGGCTTCAGGCAGGGTAATAAGTCCACAAAAATAACTCATGATTTAACTCTTTGAATACGCGGGCCAGATCTCAGTGTGACGCAGCTCTGGCGGGCAGCACATTTTTTTAACATACATGTGATACAAATTTCAATATAACTTGTCTCTGTACTCTCTGTTATTAATAAGATAATTGTTTTCATCATAATTTGATAAAGAAATGATTTAACTAACCTTTAAATGGTGTACTAACAACTTTCTTGCACCTGTCATATCTGTGCGTGCATGGTCGCGCCCTGTTCCGTATGCGGTCGCGCCAAGGGCAGAGCATTAACATGTTAAAATGCGAAATCTGCGAATGATGTTTTGGAATGATTGACGATATCACAGTATAACCTAATAGAAATTTTACCATTATAGTTTGATGTTTTGCTGTTGTTAGTGTCTCTCTCTCACGATGGCCTCTTCAATAAACTAAATTTGGGGTCATGTGTAATAATTAGACCCTTGTTGAAGTCAATTTTTAAAAAAATGTTTTTGGTGAAATGTACGTTGTTTGAATTCAAAGAATATAAATCTAATTTTAAAAAAAATTGGGACTTGAAAAATCTATTGGCTATTGTGTAAGACAAGTGATTTGTTAACAATACTTTTGTTTTAAGTGTGTTTTGCTGGAAACATGTCAATTTTTAAAAAAATCAAAATATTTTGTAGGTGCGGACATTGCAAGAGGTTAGCGCCAGAGTACGAGAGAGCTGCTACAACTTTGAAAAAGCAAGACCCACCAGTGGCTTTGGCAAAGGTAAGTCAAATGAAGTGACTTTATGATGGACTGCATAAAATGTCGTTCGTGAGTCAAGACTCAAATTCCCCATCCTGAAAAGAATCCATCCAAAGTGATAGAAAGGTGAAAGTTATTGACTCAACTCATTTTGTTAGAAATTGGTAGATCGGCCCGCCCAAGCAGCCTTGCTATTTCCTATTTTGTCATCACTATAATTATTCCCCCCCCCCCCCCCCCCCCAAAAAAAAGGGGGTAAAAGATCATTCATTTGTACGCTCATTTTAATTCTGTGTAGACTATTTGGGTTAGGGTGTTTTTCTTGTCAGGAAGGCGTTTTTGATTGTGTATATACTAACTTTAAAGGCTGGGTTTTGACTCTTCATCCCCTTTATATTCACAATGCAAGTATGTAACCTTGATTACTTTCTGGTAATGCAAAATTTATGGTTTTGTTGTAGAGTTGGGTTGAAACAAATTTTTAAAATCTCCCTTTTTTCATAGGTGGATTGCACAGTTGAGACAAACGTTTGCTCTAAGCATGGTGTAAGTGGCTACCCAACCCTGAAAGTTTTCAAAAATGGAGAACTTGCCAAAGATTATTCTGGCCCAAGAGAAGCTGGTAAGTTTGTATACTTCCTAATTTTCTGTTGTTCATTTCTCTTTTCAGTTCCTTTACTTTTTTTTCTGTATATTCTTGTTGCCTATAGTTGTCTCACCTTACTTTCATTCAAAGAGTACGTCTATATGTTAAGTGCTGTATCTTGAATGCAAGTCGAGATATTTGCGATTGAAGATGGTAGGGGTCGCCTGGTTTCAGAGGTAAAATTAGTGGAAATTGGCCGCCAAAGTTTAGTTATTTCCTTAGCTTGAGAGTCTGTGGAAGCAGAAAATTTACACTTTTTGTGCCTTTAATCAACATTTTTCAGTGCTATTGACACAGGAATGTGTTCTTTAATGGACATGAAAGGTGTTGAGCCAAAAAAATAAAAATTCTATTAAAAAATTGCTGAACCGGAAGAAAAATGTTGTTTTCTTTGATTTCATTAAATTTTGACGAGCACCTGATTTCACCACGCTGCCTCACATATTTATATTTATAGATTTGAAAGCATTGTCTCCTTTCTTTTTGACATTGATTTTTAGACTTACGTGTCCCTCTATATTTTGTGAAGGGATTTTATGACACCATCAATATTAAATTGATTTTTGTTTTGTTTGAATCTTAGTCTGTTAGACATCTGATCTGTGTCCCTCCCTTAACAGACAGCTTAATTTGTTTCCCCTCAGATGGAATCGTTAAATATATGGTGAGGGAAGCTGGTCCAGTCTCCAAGAAACTGGAAAGCGCTGATGATGCCAGGAACTTTTTGAATAAAGCATCTGTTGGAGTCATTGGTAACCAATTTTGATTTCACTTGTTTTTGTGTGAACATAACAGAGCATCAATTTTTGCCTATATTGGACAGCGCTCTTTGTTTCTGTGATTGCATTTTGCAGCCAGTTGCTCTAAAATTGTCTGCCAGTTATTTTTGGAAAGACTTTGGAAATATTGTTAAATTTTTTAGAGAAATATTATTTAGTATGTTTGTGAGTAGCAGGACTTTAATGCAACTTGTACGATCTTAATATTTTGCTTCTGTAACCCCTCCAATTTATCTACCCTGTATCCCTGGCTTCAGGCAGGGTAATAAGTCCACAAAAATAACTCATGATTTAACTCTTTGAATACGCGGGCCAGATCTCAGTGTGACGCAGCTCTGGCGGGCAGCACATTTTTTTAACATACATGTGATACAAATTTCAATATACTGAAGTTACTAAACACTTTAGACATAATAAACTATATATCAAAATAAAGGAAATTGAATGTAGAATGTATATCTGTGTGGTTTGTGTTGATTTCTGTACACTGTGTGTGTTGAATTACAGAGAAAGACAGAAAAAAAAGAAGAAAAAATTCACACTAAATGTTTTTCTACTCACCAAATCAGGTATTATAATCCAATTGGTCAATATCCATGAAGATGAGCTGAAGTTGGTAATTCATGTAGCAATAATCCAGGAAAGTTTCATCACAATAGCTCCAGTAGTTTTTGAAATATTCACATTTATCTACACAACAGTTACGCCACAATATCGATGAAAAACCCCCACCAAAAATGTCACACTGAAGATATTCACATCTTTACACTATATACAATCCTTTTCCGTCTCATTGCCAAATTAGACATTGTGGTAGGCTTGGAAACAGTCCTTAGGGTGCAAATGGGTGGCACCACTGCATCCAAGGCAGACAAAGTGAGTTCTTTTTCTTGCCCCATCCTTAGAGCACACCACACAGTTTCTGTCACGCTTCACGTAGGAGATGATGTGACGAGTACCTTGAATGCGCTCCATTGGATTGTTCTCCGGTTGTCTGCCTGGAGCTCTAGCCTCGTCATTGTTATCGTTGTTGTTGTCGTTGTTGTTGTTGTTGTTGCTGTTAGCAAGACTTTCGACAATTTGCCGAACGAGCATCAGTTTGAACTTTTTCCACCCGATCTTCTTCTGCGCGTCTGTTCTTGTGAGGGTGTAGAGAATGAAAGCATTGACCTGAGTTATCTCCATCATCCAAAAGAACAGCTTCTTCCACCACTTCACTGATTTGCGGGAGAAGACGGGGTAATATGTGACCTTCTGGTCAAGAAGGTCACAGCCATTCATGTGACTGTTGTAGTCATGGATGACAGTCGGCTTGTCAACATCTTTGACTCGTGTTGTATCCACCTGTGCGTCAGTGGAAATGAGAACAACTGGTTTCTTGGCTTTTTTGTCCCGAAAAGCCACACACAGGACATCTGCATTCTCATGGAGAAACCAGCGCATTTGTCGATGTTGCAGACTCAGGTTTTTCAGCTGAGGTGGAAAAGATTTTCTGTTCAGCATAAGCGTGTCGGTGTAGTGGTGCCTTTTTTTGAGCAGATGGTCAACAAGATCCCACATAGATCTTGTGACCTCTGTCAACACAGGTGAGGAGCGTGTCGAAGATCTTCACAGCTGCACCACTGTCTGCATCTGCTTCAGGGTCATATGACGTATTGGCGCCGAAATATGTCAGTATATTCATCACATACCCAGTTGATGAATCACAAAGACCAAACGTCTTGATGTGATACTTGCTGGGTTTGCTTGCGTTGAACTGTTTGAATTGCCATCGACCCTTGAAACCGATAACCATTTCGTCAATGGACAATTCTTGGAACGGATAAAAAGCCCCACGGAATTTGCCAAGAAGTAAATTCATGAATGGCTCGATCTTATCCTTCCCTTCCGCATCTTTATCACCAGCATGCAGCATGGAATGATATATGTCCTGGAACCTCTGTCGGGGAAACATACTATGGTACCATGCTGTGTAGAACTCGGGTGACATGGACCAGTAGTCAGAGATGGCGGGACGGCGATCTAAACCTATCAGGATTAGCACTGCCATAAATTTGTCGAACTCCTTGACAGTAATTTTCTTCCAACGCGCAAAAACTGACCTAGGACTAAAGTTGCCACTTTTCTCTGCTATTCTCTTTTCAGCATAGTCATTGATGAAAGTCACAATAACTTGTTTTACCTCACGGTCTAACAGAACAGACAGACAGTCCAGGGCACTTGAATTCTCATCCAAGCCAGATTCTGGCAACACACCTGGAACCTTTGTCGGAAGAAAACGTATGGTGTTTGCTGTTCCTCCATGCTCAATATGACTCCACCCACCATTGTCTCTAGCACTAGCAGTAGCAGGAGGATCAGAAACAGTAGATCTAGATTTAGCAGTTGCAGTTGCAGAAGACTGAGTAGACCTAGATCTAGGCCTAGTACTAGACTTGCCCTTTCCTTTCCCTTTGCACTGTCTCTTTGGAGCTGGTTCCACCTCACCGTCACTGCTCTCATCAGCACCACGATCTAGATCTAACGTTGGTTGCTCTTCTTCATCACTACTCAGATTCAAATCACAATCACTGGTTTCTTCACTAGAGTCCGAGTCATCTCCAATCCATCTCTGGATAAGGTTTCTAGCTTGATCTGCCGAAAATCGGCCTCTAGAGGTACTAGGTTGTGAGTCTGGATTCATCTTCAATCACCGCACTGCTTGTTTTCGTTGACAACAAGGTAAACAAACTCTAGCGTGAAGTCGGTGAAGAATACTTCTTTGAATTTCGCGAAAAATCGACCGATTTGACTGCATATAGCGTCTAAAGGAAGTGGGAACTCTTCTTGAAGAAAATAGAAACAGTTCTTATAGTTTTACTTAAAAAGCGGTATTGAGAAGTTGGGTTATACGAAACAACCCATCGTGGCGCACAGTGCGACGAAACGTATACATTTTTGGTCGCCTTGGCGCAGTGTGCGGCGATACGTAAAGAAAGAGTTAAAAAGAAAATAAGTAAAGATTGTGAAAATATATTTGGCTTATATTTCACCTGAGATGGTGATTAGATTGGCAAAATTTCCAAGATTGTGAAAATATATTTGGCTTATATTTCACCTGAGATGGTGATTAGATTGGCAAAATTTCCAGTACCCTGCCAATTGTTTACATTCTGTCTTCTTTTTTTTATGATTTTGGTTAGCACACAGATTTGTCTGGTCAGCTATGAAGTGAACAGATAACATACTTTTTATATGATGGGATACAAATTATTTCAGGGACCTTTTTGTTCACCCAATTCATGGATTTAACAGATGGTTGGCTAATTACTCAGACATCTTTGCATCATTCCCTTCCCTGTCTGTTGTAGCAGCATCAGCAACTTCATCATTATCAGTTTCATAGTCATCACTGCCACCACTCTGTCTAGACCAAAGGTTTACGTCTTATCTTTACTTTATCAAACTCAACTTTGGGATCATCTACAACCCATCCTACCAGACCATTATTCTTATATAACATGAATTAATCCGTTCATCGTCCTACATAATATATATATATATGTCTTTATTCCCTGTTCTTCCATATAAAGCCCAAAACCGGTCTTTGAGCACACTTCAAATGTCTTTTGTACTTTTTCACACTCATTCCTTAGGTGAAGAAATGAAATTTAAAACTTGTTCTTACTGCAATTTGCAGGATTCTTTGAATCTGAGAGTAGTTCTCTTGCCAAGGCTTTCTTGAAAGTTGCTGACAAGTTGTCTGATGTCAGGTTTGCACACACAATAAGCAAAGAAGTCAAGGAGGAATTGAAACAGACTGAAGAGTAAGTATGACTCTATTGCATTGTGGTTTCATACCCTTGAGATTTGTATAAAATGCAGTTCAGAATGAACAGGTTTTTTTCTTCCCTTTTGCACATAACTGACATTAATAAATCCAGTTGAACTTGCCATGACAGCTATGTATATAAAGGGCCACTTTCCATTTCCCCCCTTGCATTTTTTAATATAATAATAGCACTGTGTAAAACTATGTGTTCAATGCAGTTCTGGCAATTATATTTTATCAACCAACAACCAAAAAAAAAACTGTCTAAAATGGTCACTAAATCTCTCATGGCCGGATGCATTGTCATGATGTCATGAATTATATAAGGGTCCCTGATGCTGTGGACATTTTTTTCCATATTTTTGAGTTTTTGAGAATTTTATTACTGTTTGAATGTCAATAGAGACAAACTGGCTTTAGTAGATTGCTTTTCTGCAGATACATGACCAAAATTATGTTGATAGTGCTGTAAAACATCCATCTGATCGAAAATGATTCTTTGAAGTTTTAGAAAAAAAGAATTTGTAGCTGTTCTTTATGCATAGAATATTAAATATTAGGTAGTACTTTCGATGAAGACTTTTTTTCAGTCCTCTAAATTCTGTTGAGGGTGCTAGCGTTTGTTTTATTACCCTGTTTTAGTACGTTTCCAATTATTGTACTTTTTCTTGTTAGAAACAGTTATAATAATATAGCTTGTAGCTTGATAAATTTTATAAGAATAGTTTTAAAATGTTTTATATCACTTTTTCCTTTCATGAAAGTCTGTTCAGAAGAGAAAAGAATGGGAATGCAAGGTATTTGCTATTGGTCAGCCTAAGACCATTCCTGGTCTCCAAAATGAAAGGAAATTTTAAAGCTGCATTAATGCACATTTCTGCAACTTTCACGTCTTATGTTTTTTCTTCTTTTCAGTGGTATTGTATTGTTCAGACCAAAAGTACTTCAGAGCAAATTTGAGGATGCTGAGGTTCGTTGTGAAGAAACCAGTTCAGAAAAGATCCAATCGTTTATTCAAGGAGAGTCGTAAGTATATATGTATTGCAATATATTCCAATGGGAAAGTAGGATTGAAAGTGTATTTTACAGTATAACACGGATAGCTCGAATTCGTTGGGACAGGCCTCGGTAGTTCGGGGAATCCGTAGTTCAAGGGATTCGTGAACAGTGTTTTATGACATAGGCTGTGTCAGAGAATCAAGGGAAGCAACAAAGATTGGGTCAGAACAGATTTTTCTTTTTTCTGCCATTATCCTAGATCAGATGGTTTAGATCTATGCCTGGTGACTTGATTTTGAAATTTGAGAGAATTTAAAATTGGCTGTTTATTGAGAACGAGAAACACGATGCTTTCGAGTTCGATCGGTAATAATGAGCTTCCCGATACCAAGACAGTTTAATTGTGCGGATTAGTGTGAGCGATCTTTAGTCTGCACCAATCGAATGATGCCTTTTCAAATTTTACAAAACATAATTTGACAGGATAAGAGTATCGCAACAGTAATCAACGCGATGATGAGTCAATGCAGCACAAATCCGTCTCTCCCACCAAGAGCGTAGTCTTTCGCAAAGAGGGGTGGGGCAGCTGATCGTGTGATGCGTAACCCTTTGCTTCTGTGGAGGGGGGGGGGGGTAACTGACCTTGTCCTTTTCCGTTTTTAATATTTTGTCGCAAGTGCACCTCAAAGGACATTGACTTTATATCTCTATGGCGGCGTAAGTAGTTCGATTATTCTGTGTTTGTGTTCCAGCTTCGCGTAATTTTCTTACAAAGATGAAGAAGAAGAAAAAACGGGACCGCAGGTACAGTTCGACGGATGTGTGATTTCAAGTAATCTGTGTTCGACCTATCCGGGTTATACTGTATTTTATTTGAAGAAGAATTTTTTCTTTGAATGCCGTGGATTTCCCGATAGATAGAAAAATGAGCCACAGCATAAAGAATTTGCAATAGCGTCTCTTTGAAGAACAAATTTGTCTTGTTTTCAGTCATGACTACAAAAATGATGTACATTTGAAAAATTACATTTATTGTTCTTTCATTGTTGTGCAATTCTCACTACTTTTGTACCTTTTGTTAATGAGCACCTTTGTATCTTAGTATGGGTTTCCTAATTAATGAATTTTTATTTCCATTTTCTCTTTTTTTTTTTTTGCTTTCAGATTGGGTCTCTGTGGTGAGCGCACCATGAGTAATGCAGAAAATTTCCAGAAACCTCTATTTGTTGCATATTTCAATGTGGATTATGTGAAAAATCCTAAAGGCACCAACTATTGGAGAAACAGGTACAGTAATGTTTGCTTTCAGCTATTACTTGATTAAACTTACTTTAATATGTCATAATGTGGCACAATTGAACAAATTTTCATACAAATATTAATCTTTAACACATTACACCCTAACTCGCCCAGGATCGCCCGGGAATTCCCTTACGCACTCCACCCTGACTCGCCCAGAACCGCCCGCGTCGACCCAGCGTCTTTAGGTTTCTTCTTTCGTTTGATACCGAAACGAAATTTTTCGGGCCAGTAGTTTTAGTATTAGAGCTGATCGAAGTGCGATTCCGTTACCGACACTTCGAAAGTGTCTTGACTTGTTGAAAAGCAACACAATTGAGTTCGAAAACGGAAACAACGATGGATTTGAGCAAAAACAAGCATGTGACAAATCAGATAGCTCAGATTTTGATGAAAACGCTGTAGCAAGAGTTTGGGGCGATTCAGATTGATCAGACGTAGAAAATCTAGAATTTAGATCTAGGGCCCGACTGCGATGCTGAGAGTGAGAATGATGGGTCGGACACCTCAATTGAACTAAAGTTAGAACATTTCCAACAATTTGCGCACACATAAAGTTATATTTTTCTGAAACTACATTCAGTTTTAATTTGAACTTTTATTTTTTCAGCATTTTTGGAATTTGTTTAGTATTTTTAGAATGTGTTTTTTAAACGCTTGTATTCACGGGAGGTGGGTTCTTTCCCCTTGCTTAGGATCTTGGAATGGACTTCCCGTCCAGGCCCTTAGGGTGTAATGTGTTAAGGTCTAAAGTAATAAAGACATTGAAAAAAATAACAGAACTAGATTCTTTACTACAAATCACATGAAGATGCCAAGTTTCATTACTCCAATTCATTACCGATTAGGAACAGTTTTCCCTCAAAATACACCAAGAATCGTCTTACTTGGTAACATTTTCATACAAAAGGTTCCAATAAATTAATTTGTCAATGGATTTTTTAAATATAAAAACCGCAGTATTTTTTAAATATGAAAACCACAGTTCTTAGAATTTACTTCTTTCATTTAAGCTTGTTTTAAAGCAGTTTGAATTAAAATCAAATTTTTCATTGTCATCGCTACATAATTATGAGCAGTGTTAAGGGGTACAACCAACAACACCCCCCCCCCCCCCCCCCGCCCCAACCCTCAGCTAAATAGGCTTAATGTTTCAAATCTGTTGGGGGAAATTAAATTGTGAATTGACAATATTTTCCATTTAGAGTGCTCTTGTTTTATGTAGAATGGTGCTGTCGATCATGAAAATTACTTTTGAATGGACAGTGATAAAAATTACTTTCGAGTGGAAGCTAGAAGTCTTAAGAGAATGTTTGTACAACTGAAACTGAGACCAACAGATTGTTTCAGTGATGTTTTGAAGATTGATGCGATAATTCATAAATGTCTTGTGTTTCTGTGCTTTTTACCAGGGTGATGAAAGTTGGTAAGAAGATCAAGGACGAGGGCGAAACTGTTTACTTTGCTATTAGCGGCCTTGACGAGATGAGCAGAGAGCTGGAAGAGTGTGGTATTGAAGACAGGAATGGCGACAAGCCTGTTGTCTGTGCATGGAATGCAAAGAACCAGAAATTTAAGATGACAGAAGAATTTAGGTAAGCATATTTGATATATAAATATATATAATTGCTCTCTTCACTGATTTTTATGGCAAATACTGGCTGAACAAAGTTCAAGATCAACACCAAAAGTGCCAGTCCCATAGAATATCATATTTTCCTGTAGTGCGAAATGTTTTACATATATGTATGTATAATGTCTATCCTTATGGATGAAATTCCATTAGAGCCTGCTTTTCTCTACATTTAGTCTGCCCAAAAAGCATTTTGAGATGCACACCCTCTCACGTTACCATTTTATTACTTGTAGCTTTTATGGGACTCAGACATGGATGCTGGTGACCTTGTTTTGTGGGTAGGAATGTTACTGCACCATGTGAAGTCTTATTCTGCCTGACAAGTGCATCTCATCTTAAGATGTTGGCACTTTTATTTGTGGGTAATATTTCCGTGTTCTTGAAATCATTTGTGTCATGATGGTGTTGATGAGGAGGAGGGGACATTGTTTTCTTTAAACTGTATTATGTCCCATTATTACAGCAAATGTCATTTTAAATAAATGTGTCCGCCGCTTGTTTGCTAACTTACTCTTCCATCACCATGGTCTTTTAGTAATTTATTGGCTCAGTGGTTATGTTTGCAAATGACCTTTATTTTATTTATACACTTTTGCCTTAGGGTTTCCTAGCCATGTTATTCTCAAGTCATTTTTTTTTTTTCTTCAGATTTGCTATATATGACTATATCTCACGACCATAGAGCACTATGATTTATAAATGGTTTGGCGTGGATTCATCTTGCTTATGAGTCATTTTCTTTTCATTATAGCTTTTAACATTTGAGGCTTGAGGCAACATTCATTGTGTGTGGGTTGCTTTTTGTTTGGGGGTGGGGGGTGTATGTTCCGGTTCCTAATGTTTCTGTTCTGAACCTAGCTGTATTCTTATATTTGTGACACCTCCTGTAGTTCTACTTTTCCCCAGGCTAAGTGTGCTATGTCATTTATAAGACATAGGCTGTTGGTGATCCTGTTTCCATTTGTGGTATTTGTTATTGTTGTGAGAATCTTGAAATTTTTTTGGGTATTATGTTGAAATGTGGTGTGGACAGGAGAGTTCTTTGTCTTAGTTGAACATACAAGTTAATACTTACCTACTTGTTCTTTCCTCTAGCATGGATTCCTTTGAGCAGTTTGTGAGGGATGTGCTGGCAGGAAAAGTTGAAGCATACATGAAGTCTGAACCCATTCCAGAAGATAATGACACTCCAGGAAAAGTAAAGGTAAGTACTCTGAATGGTCTCTGTTCTTGACTGACTTGATCATTGTATCGTTTGAGACTTCTGTTTAATAATGTACTCATTCTAGAAATGGATACATCAAATTTTTACCTGAAGACAAGACCAAGTTTCTTTAAAAAAAACAAACTTTCCAAGAGAGCACCCTGACTGAATACAGACCCCCCCAACATCCGTTCACTGCTCGCTTTCTAGTGTGGAAAAAAAAATCCAAATGAGAACAACCGTTTTAAAAATATTTTGTGGAAGCAAGAAAATCTTTGTCGTACATTTTTTCGTTTAGCAAAGATTTTTCAGGGGGAAAAAGGCTTTTAGTATTGTATCCCAACTTCGTCTACTCTCAGGTCCTCAAATATTACTGTTTCAGAGTTGAATGGGGGGCGGGCAAATCTTATCTTGGATATTGAAAATAGTTAAATGAAAAATGAGAAAACAAGCTGAAGTAAATTCGTTTATCAGGAATAAGTACAGAGAGTCAAGTAGAAACTGAAGGTTCTGTATTAGTCCCGGATGGTACATTCCTTGGAATTTTAAGCTTTACCTTGGCAGTAGAACAGAGCACCCAGCGGGTCCCAGCGGAAGTATAACAGGATCATTATTCACATTTTTAATGACATGTGGCACCTGCCACAGTAAGTGTGGAGATTAGAATTGCACATTTTTGCCTTGTACCCATTGACAAAAAGTATATAATGTTTCTTTGAATATTGTTTCTTGACATGATAACCATTGACCTACTTGCTGCCCTGCTGCATTTGGTTTTGAGCTTGTACCCACACATTTAGGTCAATCAATCAAGCAGTCAAAACATTCAGGGTGTGAATGGTGTCGGTATTTTTTGTCTCTTTGGAGGTTGAGCCTGAAGTAGGGCAAAAACATTACTTATTCCCCACCACCACCAAAAAAAAATAAAATTTGTATGCATTTTCGTGTTATGTATTTTAATGGTATTGTACATATTGCGTTATGAAATTGATAAATTGTCTGTTTCAGGTTGTCGTCGGCAAAAACTTTGATGAAATTGTCAACAATGAAGATAAAGATGTACTTATTGAGTTTTATGCTCCATGGTGTGGCCACTGCAAGAGTCTGGCTCCCAAGTATGATGAGCTGGCTGAAAAGGTGAGCACATGCGGCTGTTTTACTGATTTATAAAAGAACTTACAATATTGAAACAGAGGTTTTGCAGTTGAAATGTCAGCTGAAAATCCATGGACAGGAATTCTGTTTTTCTGTTCCTAAAATGTAGAATTAACCCTGTCCGTACGCCTGGGGTCATTTTGTACCCCAGGAGTTGTATTCTTCACATTTTAAAATACTTATAGTGTGAAGATCTCTTTGAAACTTTCAGTATTTCTCAAAAAATAATTTTGACAGACGTTATGCAAAGCGTACGGATTGGATTGAGTTAATTTCCTCTTTGGAAAGTGGGGGCAGAGTTCCCCATGTCGTATGGATACGATAGTAAAACACGACATATGGATAGGGTTATATAGTAAGAGTTTTTATCAACCTTTTATGTGCTGTGAAGTTTATGACTCAGGTCTATCTTCCTACTCTTAAATAATGACTATATCTTTCACCTCCATATCAGGCAGTTTTGAAAAGGAATTATAACAAAACATTTTTAGAACACAAAACAAGAAGACTTACTTTGTTCGTTCCTTTTTGTTTTTGTAATTTTGTATGAACGTAGTGGGCTCAGGCATTTTACGGGAGATTTGCGACTTATTTCACTTAGCAAGGGGGTGATTTTTTCTTTGAATTAATCTTTCTGTTGAACAAGTAAATAGGAAGTCTCCTGTAGTTTGTATTATGTATTGTATGCAGTTATTTCTATGTATACAAAACTATACATTTTTACATACTGTCTTCATGCTGACACTGATTCCACCTTGTTTTATTTACAGCTGAAAGATGAAGAGAATGTTGTGATCGCCAAGATGGATGCTACAGCTAACGATGTGCCACCCAACTATGAAGTCAGAGGGTAAGCCTCACATAATGATTTTCACACTTACTTACTTCATCATGGGTCCGGCTTTTTAAGTACACATTGCTTGTAGTATTTTACTTTTTCAAGCTTTGAGGAAAGGTTGTTCCCCTGTGTGCACTCAGTAGGATAGAAACAAGACATTTGATTGATGAAAAGGGGTCCAATAAAAGTGTGTGTGTGGGTGGGTAGTGCACATGCCCAGACATGTTGAAACACCAAACCAATGTGCCAGGGTCAAGAAAGATTTCCATCTTATCTTATAATGCTACTGATGGATTTGCCGGGGTAAGGTGCCCATCACTTCTATGAAGGGTGGGCTCCAAAGGCCAGTGGTTGCCATGTACAGATGAACAGTATTTAAAGTTTTAAGTGTGAAACAAAGGTTGTTCTTTTAAATCAATACATAATTTTACAAGTCCACGCCTAGTCATCTGTAGTTTTACACGGCTAATAGTCCAATAGAAAGGCTTTTAGTATTTTTGTAAGCTTTTCTTTTTGCCCTGCTGAAGCTGTAAGCCTAGGTCTATGTAAGAGTCATGTAGAAACTGAAGGATCTTCTGTAGTCTGGGTGTCTGCCACCTGTACAATCGTTTGAATTTTAACCCTTACTGAAGCGGTAGAATAGAGTACTCAGCAGGCCCTAGGAAGAACTTTTCATCGGATGGGTAGTGCAGTTGGTTTCTTTTTTCAACTTTGAATCAAGACAATTGAATAATTTTTTACGGGGAATTATAGAGATAATATCATGAAAGATAGCTTCCAATGCGAATTTCAGACGTGTGTTCTCGTTAGATTTCTTTTCAGCGTCACTTTCTCTTTCCGCAACAATTAGTCCTTTTAAGCCTTTAGTACAACGGTTCAGATACAATGTGTCTTGCCAGTAACTCCATTATCACCAGCAGAGTTAAGCTGAGTTGTTTGTTTTTGTTGTTTTTTTAAAAACATATTTTAAGTTTTGTATCGGTACTAAATATCTGAGTTTATTTGGCTTAATTACACATCCATTTGTTAAAATATCGGGAAAGCTCAAATGGCATTAAAAAATGTGTATTCTTTGTGTAGTAACTTCATATTTTGGATAGAAATATTATGGGTTTAAATGCATTTTTAAAAATTTCACTTTCCAGTCCTCCATGACAGGAATGCAGTTGCCCGGAATGGGCTAAACATATACATGTATTCTGTACGTGCTTTCATGTGACAGACCCTGAGATTGTTATACTCCATATTTTTTCTTCTCAGATTCCCTACCATTTATTTCGCACCAAAGGGTAACAAGAGCACACCCAAGAAATATGAGGTATGGTGTCAGAAATGTTCTTTTGGTCTGCTCATCTAGTTAATTCACGACCTCAGAGTTAGAAAGTTCTATCTTGACATTTTTTGCCATTTTAAGTTGCAGAGATGTCAGAAATCAAATGTTGTAACTGCTCTATCAAAATCGTAAGATTATTCATAGCCATTATCAAGAAATTTAAGGAATTGCATTAGGAAAAGTTTACACGTTGTGATACACAGTTTGTGTTTTTTAATGAGCATGAAAGGTGTTCAGCCAAAAAACAAAAATTTGATAAAAATTCCCAAAGCTGCAGAAAAATGACCGCTCCTTGACCTTTAATTATTTTGACGAGCGCCTGATTTCACCACGCTGCCTCACATATAGTTGTAATCGATTTTACTGTGGGAACAAAACCCTTTCTATCGTATATCATTGCGTGTAGGATACCTATGTGGCTAAAATGAAGGTAAAATTGAGTGCCAATATTTTGGCATAAATCACATGTTTATTTGATAAGACACCAGTTTGATTGTTGCCTATGCAATCTACTGGGGTGTAGCTAACCTAAACATAAAACTACATAATGAATTGCACTCCGGTCTGTGGAAATAAACGTTGCCCTATGCTAGACCCTACATTGCTACCCAGCTTGTTGCTCACATTGCTATAACAAATGCTCGGATTCAACTAAATTGAGGGTAGGCCAGGACAATTTCGTTATATCGGAGTTTCATTGTATTCCTTTTTATTGCTAGTCCTGCTCATTTATTGATGTGACATTTATCATGATTGGTTGTTTTTTTGTGTTTCCTCTTCCCTAGGGTGGCCGTGAGGTGGATGACTTCGTCAAGTATTTGTCAAAGGAGGCTACAGATGGTCTCAAATCAGTTTCCAAAGATAGCAAGAAGAAGAAGAAGGACAAGAATGTTGAGTTGTAAAAGGAACTATTGATTTTATTGTTATAATTTATGATAGCCGTTATCGTTAACAGTAATTCCGCATCGTGTCTTAATATGTGGAGAAGAATGTTTTGTTTGTCTGCTTGTGTTGTCCTTTTCGTAAATCTTGAGCAGTTGAACTTAATTTTTGTACCAAATGTTTGACAAAGAGCTTTGTCCCTAAATCTCTTGAATCGAACCTGCTGATCTAAGACCATATACTATGAATTGTGTTGTTGGTGGGGAAAAGAACCCAGCCATATATATGTTAATTTTCAGCATTGAACACAAATACCACTTGCATGCGTATGAAATTTAAATGCAAATTAAAGACCATCTTCAGCTTGCCATGAGAGGAGACAGTATATGAATGTGAACTTTGATGTCTTTTACTTCTGGTATTTATAGAGTCAGTCTGCTGTCTTTAGTCCAGTGATAAAAGTATTGTTAAAAGCATCCTGTGGTTCCTGATTGTTGTGACCTTGAGGTTTCATCCTATTGTGACAGTACGGCTTCCTATGTTGAAAATGAATTGTGTTTGAACTGGGAAACTTTTGATATTTCAGTGGTATCACTGATGTCTTGAAGACATGTTGATGAGACTGTACTGTAAGCACTTTGCACATATCGATTTGGTTTTACTCTAAAAAGTGTGAAAGCAGTGAGTGTTCATTTTTATTTTTTGGGTGCAATGTTTTTCTGATATTTCGTGTCTTGAATTCCAATTTTAGAGCACAGAATAACAGAATAAGAAAATGAATGCAGTGGACCACTGGTACTAGGCTGTTTCACATTGGTACAATTTTTTTTTAACCTTCATTTCTCATTTTTTTATATTCAGGCTAACAGTACATGTACTAACATTTCATATTTACTTTTGTTTTCACATCATGCAGTTTTGTTTATTTATCCAAGTTCTGTTTTGAAACTTGTTCAGATGTGCATGAGTTGGGTTGTTTTTCTTTTTCCTGTTGTCGTTGGTCGTTGAATAGAAAACTGATACGGAATCCGTTGGTGGTGATTGTTGATGAAACATATGTGGAATTGAGAAATTGTGATTAAAGAATGCCTGACCTGATTTTACAAAGATATTTGTCTTGTCTTTTTTACTCTTTTGGTGAATGCTCAATGTTTTGTTGGTTGGAGGGATATGAAAAGTTTTATTCTGCTTTGAAACAACTTAACTTTGACCTGCTTTTGCTATTTCTGTCTGTCTTGTTACTTTTTGAGGACGCTGTATACTATGATGACCATGGTGTTGGCGAGCCTGTTGTTCTTGTTTGAATTTAACGGGATGGTTCGGGGTCTGAGGGACTTTCGGGTGTGATCCTCCCATTATTTTCCTCTTCCTTTTTAATTTTACTATTGTCTGTATGTTTGTATTGACTTTGAGTGGCTGGTTGGCGGGTGCTCTGGTGTGGTTTGTTTCTTCTTTCCTGTCTAACATCTATCGTCCTTATCTCCCCTTCTTTTTTATGTTTGTTACTCTCTTGTGACACCTCTAATCTTCTGGCGCTCATATGACCTTATGCAGTTTGCGAGCGCTGCAAAACCTCTACTAAAACTTAAAAAACTAATCGACTTTGATGTCGTATATTTTCATTTTTGACAACGAATGTTTCAACAAGGTGTCAAAGAAGACTCAAAATCAATCACGCATCTGTCGAACTGTGCCTGCATTTTTGGTTTTTTTCTTTTTTTTCCCTTTATCTTTGTAAGATATCCCTCGAACTACAGATCCCTACTGAGGCTGGTCCCGGTGCTTT
This sequence comes from Aplysia californica, assembly GCF_000002075.1. Taxonomy (NCBI): domain Eukaryota; kingdom Metazoa; phylum Mollusca; class Gastropoda; order Aplysiida; family Aplysiidae; genus Aplysia; species Aplysia californica. The sequence goes on from NW_004797526.1 coordinate 683,658, forward strand.
CGAACTATCAATGTTATACTGTGTATAATATAATGTCAATGTCGCATGACGGAAACTGGCAGAAAAAGAGCTACAAGAAAGTCAAACAATAGCTTTGTGCATACTGTGCTAAATATACTCTTCGCTTGACCCTTTTCAACACGGAAACTGAACTGACTTGACTAAATCCAATACATTTACTAATAAAATGTACTAATTGTAATCGGTATTGGTAGATCTAGTTAAGTGTGCTTGGCTACAATATAGCGACGGCCGTTTGTGGTATAATTTTTCTGGTTAGCTTTTGTGCTGTTGCTTGCTGAATGGCTTGGATTCTTGTGTGAGTGAATAATCACCGGTCTGCTTTGGTGCATGATTCCAATTCATCCAGGTGGTGTCGAAGCAGCCTACCTCCGTGGGTGGTTGGCGGGTGCTCTGATGTGGATTGCTTCTTCTTTCCTATCAATGCAAACATCTATCATCCTTATCTCCCCTCCTTCTATTTTGTGTTTGTTACTCCCTTGTAATACAATGTGATCTCTAATCTTCGGCACTTATATGACCTTATTGTGTTGCAAGTGCCGTAAAACTCCTATGAAAAAAAGCCTACTTCCTTAATGGTATAAATTGGATCGGTAGGATAGTACTTTAGTAGCAAACTATTTAGTCAATAAAATTATCTTTGTGTGTGGTTGGCAGGTGCTCTGGTGTGGTTTGCTCCTTCTTTCCTATCAAACATCTATCATCTTTATCTCCCCTCCTTACTTATTTTGTTTGTTACTCTCTTGTAACTCCTCTAATCTTCTGGCGCTCATATGACTTTATGCAGAAGCGAGCGTCGGAAAAACCTCTACTAAAACTAAAAACCTCTAATCTTCAGCGCTTATAAATATGACCGTATTGTGTTGCAAGTGCCACAAAACACTCAAACTAAAACAAAACAAAATTCCCCTTTAGATAGGAAAATTATCGCACCGTTAAGAGGACCTCGCTCGTACTGCTTCCGTATTGTCTGAAACGTCTTGGCTTTGCTGTCATAATGTTTCCCAAGTCCTACCGAAGAAGTGATGGTTGGCAGGTGCTCTGTGGTGGTTTGCTTCTTCTTTCCTTTCAAAAACCTATCGTCTCTATCTCCCCTCCTTCATTTTTGTGTTTGTTACTCTCTTGTAACATCTCTAATCTTCGGCATTTATATGACCTCATTGTGGTTGCAAGTGCCGTAAAACTCTTACTAAAACTAAAATAAAAAAAACGAAATTAGATCGCTGTGGTGTGGTTTGTTCCTCCGTTCCTATCAAACATCTATCACTACCTTTATCTCTCCTTTTATTTGTATATATATATATTATGTTACATGTACTCTCTTGTGATACCCCTAATCATCGGCACTTATTTTAGTTTTAGTATGAGTTTTACCGCACTTGCAACACAATAAAAGGTCACATAAATGCTGAAGATTATAGGTGTTACAAGAGAATAACAAACACAAAAAAGGAGGGGAGATGAAGACGCTAGATGTTTGATAGGAAAGAAGCGAACCACACCAGAGCACCCGTCAACCACCAACTTGACACTTATTTAAAAAGAACTAAGGAAGTTTTTAGCTCAAGTTAGACCTAAGACCCTTGACTGCAGCGATTGGATTTTTTTTTTGCTGGGCAGTTGGGGGGAGTGGTAGGCCTACTGGATTAACTCTTTTTTTTTTTTTTCATCCTATCACTGTTGTTTCTGTCTGCCTGTCTTACTATCTGATCGCACTATTGTTATTGTGTCAATGTTTTCCCCTCTTTTACCCAAGCAAATAAAGAAATGCTTGACTGACTTGGATGGCTCCCGGTTGCGCTGGTGTCATTCGCTCCTTTCCTCCTATCAAATAGTTATTCGACAATTGTTAAGTCTTTAAAAAGTGAAAAGTACAGTGTGGATTTGATTTTTGCTGAAAGTCTACACCTGTCCCCCCCCC
>NW_004797526.1:686577-687772 GCF_000002075.1 Aplysia californica
GGGGCAGAAAATGGAGACGTAAGTAAACGACAGAAGATGATTAGGAGAACAGGGAAGTTGGTGAGAGAAGAACATTTTAGAGAAGTACATTTCCGTCGCTGTAAGAGTACAAACCCAGGACCTACTGAATGAGAGGCGAACACCAAAACCTTTAGATCACGAGAGCTCCCGCAGTGACAGACTAGAGGCAGAAACGTCGGAATGGACACACTTGGAATTATTTTCTTCTTGTAGCAGGACAGGCTATCTCCAAGGAGAGCGGAGTAAATCGTGAGTTGGTAGAGGTGGGCAAAATCCGGATAGCTCTAAATATCCGGATAATCGGATAATCATCCAGTACATTGTTCGAACTCAGGCTCTTAATGCTCTTTCCTGACCAGAATTGGGTGCACCCATTTGTTGAAGTGATGCTAACTCGTTTGTCAAAGTGGTTCTAACACACTTGCTGAATCGGTTCATAACATTATTTACCAAAGACGTGCACTAGCATATTATCCGCATTTTTCTAAAGCGACCTATTGTCCAGCCCTATGACCTGGGTGCTATCAATCATGTACCAACTCCAGTTTCCGAAGTCACAACCGTTGAACATTCTAATTCTTGTTTGAGCCCCGAATTAAATTAAGGTAAATGCTCATGTTTCGTAGCATTTCAGTATTTTCTTTTATGAATGATTCAGACAACTGTGGCCGTGATCGGCGTGTGTGTACAACTTCTGGCACTCACGACTCACTGGCAGCGAAAAGTTCGGCTGACAAACGTGGTGCTTTCACATTTCCTTCTCTATCGCTGTCCTCGTGGTTTTGTGCACCCCGCAAAATTTAGCAAAACTTGATAATTTTTTTGCACAATTTCTGATTATTTTCCTGTATCATTCTTTGTTAAAATTAACAGAATGGCATAATTTCACATTTTTGGGCTCCGTTTGCATAATTTCAGAATTTTTCTTGCATAAAACGACGGGCAGCTATCGTGATCAGTCTCTATCTAATTTGAGCACTGATCAATTAAACTTTTCAAAGAAGTGAACATTCAGGATGGTTACAAATATGACTCCCATTTTCAACTGCTGAGATTAACACAGCATGCAACTTGTATTACAAAATCACTCAAGCATTCTTGTCACTAAATTTGATTTACTCCATTTAAAATCTTTATTATTATTATTTATTATTATTTTTTTTTTTGGGGGGGG
>NW_004797526.1:687876-692144 GCF_000002075.1 Aplysia californica
ATTATTATTATGATGATGATGATGATGATTATGATGATGATGATGATGATGATGATGATGATGATGATGATGATGATTATAGTGGTTATAATAGCAACAATAGGCCTAGTAATAACAATAACAACAACAATAATAACAACAATAATAATGATAATAATATTAATGATGATGAGGATGATGAGGATGGTGATGATGGAGGTTGTGATTATTGTTGTTATTATTTTTATCTATCCTGATCTCTCTGGCCTCGTGAGGCCTCTAGAATGAAATTCGAAGACATTTTATCGTTGCACATTAATCTGAAACTCAGGTGCCTATTTTACTTTGACTTTGAGGTGAAAGTGAAGAGAAGGGGAAGTTAACTCACTCTGTTCGCCATTAGGGATTAAGAATACATTGATGAGATGAGCGTGCGGCCTTTCTCTTTAGGATCCCATCTGGAGTTGAAGGATGGGATTTGTTGGGATCTGATATCAATATCTTGTCATCTGGCCTATATTCAGTCTCAACGCTGTTCAATGTAAGCCTATAATCTGACTCCGACGGGCATGAATTTTACTTGGCAGATCATGATTTAGTCTACGAGTGAAATTGCCAAGTTGTAATCACGAGTTTCAACGAATGATTGCGACTGGCCATTTCACAAGTAGAATACATAATGGTCTAGCCTAGCCTAGCCTACCACCATAACGAATGTAATAAATTCTTATCTTATCAGGGTTATGTGAGTGTGGCATTTCTAAAGATCATGACAGCACTCTCAAAACAAATGCTTCGTGGTTTCGAGGTACGTGACGTCATTTGTCAACACGAACAAAGATGGAGGATAGGGTTCAGCTTTGCGACACCTCTACTTACTGGATTTCTGATATCTCATTGTATTAATATTTTCAATACTATTAACATCGTAGGCAATGATTCGCCGTAAGTGTTTCAACAAAAGTCCCTTTTTAGAAAAGGTTGCTATCTTAGCATCCATTGTTGTCTTTATGTCTCATGTTTCCACAAGCAAGGGTTTCCTTACTTTCAGCGAGTATGCTCTGAACTGTTCACAGTTTTGTTCTTGCCGTGAACAAAGCATCGACACGCTGATGAGAGAATATTTTCAGAAACATAGTGAGCTAATGGGTGAGAAGTATAGGCCTATATTTGATCAGGACGCCTCATCTGACTATGTTGACTTTTTAGGAATGGCCCTTACAGTGCTCAATAAAATTGTGGAAGTCACTTGCATTGTTGGTGACGGGAAACCCCATAAAGTTTCTTCACTCCTCAACGGTATTGACAGTTACAGGTATACCGCACTGGAGGTGAAATGCCGTCTTAATGAAGAATTAATTTGGGATGTACCGACTTGGCAAATTTCTGTCAACATATTTGCCAGTGAAAATTGTCGTCTTCTTCCAACTGACTCATCAAGAGGCATAGAAATACCCATGAATCTGTGGATCATGGAAGTCTATGGAGGAGGGGATAGTCTTTTCGAAGAGCTGGATATAAAGTATACCATGAATACGGTTGCTTTCCTGTTGGCTGAAACTGGATCCACCTCCATACCCAAATCATGGGAGGGGAAATTCATGCTTTCTGCTAGCACCATCTGCCTGCATAATAATAATCTGAAAGTATTTGAATGCCCGATTCTGTTCGCAAAGCATCTAGATACTCTGAATTTGGGTGGAAATGAACTTACTCGATTTCCCGAATGCATACTGAATACAGATATCATGAGTGTTACACATCTTTCTCTAGCTCACAACCTTGTCTCTGACTTAACTGCCCTGTACGAGGTCCAAGAAAGTGGAAAGAGTCCAGGCATTGCTATCATTGACCTGAGTCATAATGAAATCAGAAGCATAGAAACTTTCAGAGACATGCCTCTACTCACAACCCTTGACCTCAGCCATAACTTTATCAAGGAAGTCAACGATGATGCCCTTCTACTCCTGAAAAACTTAGAGTGGCTCTCCTTAGCGCATAACCGCATACACACGTTAGGAAATTACGCCTTTGAAAAGAATATAGCTTTGTTCACTGTAGATCTAAGCCACAATGCGATAGTAACTGTGACACCATCGCAGTTTCCCCCCAAACGGTCTCCGATGGACCTTAACCTTCGGCGTAACAAACTCCGCCACCCACCTTTCCATGACTGCGCTAACAAAAAGTTGTTAACCATGAATATTAGGATGCTTGCTTCCGGTAACCCCTTTCACTGTGACTGCAAGGCGCTTGCCTTTGAGAAGTGCATTAGATGGATAGAGAGCGCAGAAGGAAACAGATCCATGGCGGAGAGTGTTTTTATGGACTTTAAGTTTCTGCAGTGCAACAGCCCGAAGAGCATCAGAGGTCGAGGGTATGCAGAGTTATCGTTTCACACCTCGTGTATTCAGGAAGACGACTGCCCGCCTGGGTGTGCGTGCACCGTAATGAAAACAACAACACTGCTGGTGAATTGCTCAGGCAACCACCTCATGGAAATGCCAGACGCGATCCCGACTCAACCGAACAACTCGATCGTGCTTTATCTCGACCACAATCCACTACAAATGCTCTGCTACCGCTCCTATCTCCGATTGCTCTCGGAGCTGCACATGCACAACTGCCTGTTGACCACTGTGACCCCGGCCGCCATTGCTGCCCTTCAGAACGTGCGTGTGCTCACTCTCCACAACAACCTGCTGCAGAAGCTGCCGTCCAGCACGCGCAACATCACGCTGAACCGCGCCAACAACGTGACTCTACACAACAACCGCTGGGCGTGCTCGTGCGACAACCTGTGGCTGCCCCGCTGGATCACGCGGCACCGCTCCGTGCTCTGGACTCCCGGCAGAATTGTCTGCAGCTATCTGCGCAAACCCGTGGAGGAGTTCTCCGACATGGACATCAACTGTTCCAACTCCTCCTACTTGGACGTGGTGCTGGCTGCTTGCCTCGGGATTTCCTCCATCGTTTCAACGCTCGTCATCGTTTTCTACTACCGCACCGAGATCAATCAGCTCATTTACTCCAAGCTCGGCCTGCGATTCTGCAACACGTTCAACTATGGTGACGTGTTCAGTCCTTACGACGCTTTTGTCTCCTACAGTCAAGACAACTATAAGTGGATTGTGGACACGCTGGTTCCCCGTCTAGAGGGCGGGGAGAAGAAGTATCGGCTGTGTCTCCACTTCCGGGACTTCCCAGGCGGGGAAGCTGTGGTGGACAACATTCCATGGGCCATCCGTCTCAGCCGCTGCTCCATTCTGGTTCTGAGCCGAGACTTCCTAGCCAAAGAGTGGTGCATCCTTGAATTACGTGCAGCATTCCAGGCAAGTTTTTTTTTCATTCTTTGTTCCTCTTAATTAAACATTAAAAAAATATGTAACACGTCACATTTTAACTGTTAGTCAATGTTATTTAATGGAATACCATTTCAAGCCTGCCTAGTTAGTAAAACACCTTAAACGATTACGAGGGATATAAGGAAAACGGAAGAGGTTTGAGACAAAAACAAAAATGTATCTACAGTATAACACGGATAGGTCGAACACAGAAGACTCGAAATCACGCGTCCGTCGAACTGTGCCTGCGGTCCCGTTTTTTGTTTGTTCCTTATCTTGTAAGATATCCTTCGAGCAAGGGATCTCTTGAACTACCGAGGCCAGTCCCGACGAGTTCGAGCTTTTTATGTGGTATACATATTTATAACAAGGCGCCAATCCATTCCCCGGCTGCACAAGCTTCCCCCGCCCGACTCAGGTCAAGGTCACGATGTTTTGATGATAATCATGTTGACGTAATCCCGGGCTCCTCTCCAGATGGAGGTTTGCTCTATTTCTGTTCAGAGTTAAGACTACTTATATTTTCATCCTTATCTTTTCCTTTCAAAAGTGGCCCTTAGCTTGCCAGGTTGTCGTGAACTACAAACCAACAGGTCTTCAGATACATTTTATGTACAACACTTTCCCGTCTTAAAAAATAATAAATATGTGACATTTCAGCGTCTGCTCCTGATGGCCAACCGCCTGATAGTCATCGCCACCGAGGACATCCAGATGGATGAACTGACACCAGACCTGCGCGCCTACATCAGTGCCCACGAGTACCTCCGTGTCGGGGAACCCAACTTCTGGGACAAGCTGGAGCTGTTCCTGCCCCCACCACGCTACTGCCGCAACAATGGTCAGGCTTTTTTCTGGGGGTACACGCACACACGCTTCTCTCTCTCCTCTCTTTCTTTCTTTCTATCTTTCTCTCTCTCTCTCTCTCTCTCTCTCTCTCTCTCT
>NW_004797526.1:694207-696492 GCF_000002075.1 Aplysia californica
AAGAGAGAGAGAGAGAGAGAGAGAGAGAGAGAGAGAGAGAGAGAGAGAGAGCGCCTATAGCAAATTAAAACTTTGTGTTCTGTAGGTTGCATTTTCCATCGGAAACAGAGCAAACCTCTCATTTCACTTACCTTTAAAAGGTGCTTAATACATCGGATTTGTAAAGCTGGATCATATAAATGAAAAGTTACTTTTAAGGGGCATTTCATCATGCTGTACTTTAGAATGATTTTTATATAAACATGTATCATGGTGTCGATGTAGACATAAAAATGAATAAACAACTTTATCTCTTGAGAAAGAGATGCAAAATCGTAAGGACTGCCTCAACAGTATTGATTCATCCGTTCGTTTTGATCACTTCGTAGAGGTTTTTTTTTTACTACTTTTTAAAATTAACTTTAAAAAAATGCTGTACGGAGGACTTTTCATGTCTATCTATATGCATGCAGTTTATGCAGTTTCTTTGTTCAGAAATGAACTAAGAGAAACAGAGATCTCCCTATCTGTACGTCGTGTTTTTACTATCGTATCCATACGACGTGTGGAACTCTGTGCCACCACTTTCCAAAGAGGAAATTTACTCGTTAATCCGACCCCTACGCTTTTCATAGATCTAGCAGTCTGTCAAAATGATTTTTTGAGAAATAATGAAAGTCTCAAAGAGATCTTCGTACTAGATCTAGAAGTATTCTAAAATGTGAAGAACACAACCCTGGGGCTACAAAATGACCCCAGGGCGTACGGATACGGTTAAGTTTGTCTCCTAATTACCGAAGCCCTGAGATCTATGGTACGGGAGCGTCCGTGATAGGTCCTTCAACAGTTGGTTGATCGGTGGGTATACCGGAGTTCTGAGTTCAGTAGAATTATAGCTTCCTTTTGTACCCACTCTCATTGTTTTCTTGCGATTGGAACCCGGTGGGTGTCTGGCGGGTGCTCTAGTGTTGTTTCTCCTTCTTTCCTATCAAACATCTATCGTCCTTTTCTTCCCTCCTTCTTTTTTGTGTTTGTTACTCTCTCGCAACACCTCTAATCTTCCCCACTTATATATGTATATGACCTTGATGTGTTACAAATACCGTAAAACACATTCTGTGAGTGGTTGGCGGGTGCTCTGGTGTGGTTTGCTTCTTCTTTCCTATCAAACATCTATGGTCTTTATCTCCCCTTCTTCTTCTTTAGGTTTGCTACTCTCTTGTAACACCTCTAATCTTTTGGCGCTCATATGACCTTATGCAGTTGAGAGCGCCGTAAAACTTCTGCTAAAACCAAATTAAAACACATACATGTACTAAACAAGCATTTCAAAGTGATTAAACATTAACAACAACAACAACAACAACAACAACAAAAAAGAACAGAATGATGGAGTTAGTTCAAAATTGCACACAACTCGCGAGCTCCGACTTCATTAGATCTAGATCTTCGCTTTGTTTTTCTGATTTCATTTTTGGCTTGCTAAACAATGCACTCGCTGATGTGAACAGCGTGTCTGCGTTTGAGGACAAACATTATTTTGGGAGCGTGGGTTCGAATCCCGGCCCCAGCTTTTTTTTCTCTTTTTCTCATCGTCCCAACTTACCAACAATTAATTTTTCCCATAATTATAATTTGTTGCTTTTTAGTTTTTTAAAGCGATAAATAAATAAATAAATCGCCTGTGCTGTCTGTTGTTCTCGTAATCATAACACGCTGGGCTAAAAATAGGTTTCGCTAGTCTGATGTCGGTGGACGTGGATCTTTTTGAGTCGCTTCTACACCATGCAAAAACTTCGTACATTAGCTTGACCTGGAGGTGATCTTATTTTGGTGGACGCGTAGGCTAATGTGATGTCCTTACTCATACTCTTAGTCAAAAGAATAGACGAACTCATCGATACCGGCGCAATGATGAGCATCCCAAATCAAGGTTTGGTTTCAAACACGAGCTGAACGGTCACTCTAGCTTGTCTCCTTTCACTTTCAGTTATTTGTTTTTTGCTATCCCTATTAGAAAGAAGGGATCTTCGGCACAGTGTTGGTCACAGGAAGGTCGGGAAAAATGACAAAAATCTGTCTCCACTTTTTCAAAAGGTGTAATTTTATTGAAATTGTCCCTCCCACCTCTTCCCTCTCTCTGTCCCTGTCTCTGTCTGTCTGTCTGTCTGTCTGTCTGTCTGTCTGTCTGTCTGTCTGTTTCTCTGTCTGTCTGTCTGTCTGTCTGTCTGTCTGTCTGTCTGTCTGTCTGTCTGTTTCTCTGTCTGTCTGTCTGTCTGTCTGTCTGTCTGTCTGTCTGTCTGTCT
>NW_004797526.1:698524-700015 GCF_000002075.1 Aplysia californica
TTCTCGTCATCCTCTCCGTCCCCCTTCACGTTCTCGTCATCCTCTCCGTCCCCCTTCACGTTCTCGTCATCCTCTCCGTCCCCCTTCACGTTCTCGTCATCCTCTCCTCCCCCCTTTTTCTTCCGGTTTTTCTTCTCCTCATCTTCATCTTCATCTCTCGCCTCTTTCCATCCTCCTGCCCCTCCTCTTCCCCCCTTCCTCCTCTTCCTCGTCCTTCTCCATTGCCTTATGCCCCACCACTACTACATGTACCACCGCCTTCTTTACCATCCTTCTCTATGTTTCCCTCCTCTTCCACCTCCAAGTGATGTCAGTACTCAGTAGCCTGGTGGTTAGGCTACAGGACTCGTGATCGTGAGATTACGGGTTCAGGGGTTCGAGCCTCAGCTCAGTCCAACGTTGCGTCCTTGGGAAAGGCACTTTACACGAATTTCCCACTTGGCTGGGTCCTTTCGGAGATGGACGCTAAATTCGGAGGTCCCGCCTCCTAGATAACCTAACAGTGTTGATAGGGGCGTTAAACCTATACCATTTCACCTTTTTTTCACCGCCTTCACCAGTGACATCAAAACCATCACCACCGCAAGGAGAACAAAGAAAAAACAACAAGTTAGTGGAGATAGTGGTAGAGACAATATATTTACAAATATAAAACAAAGGAAACAAATAAATTCAATGGATTTCATCAATAAAGTTTGATTTGATAGTTGACTACTAGACTTAAAAGACGAGTGTGTAAAAAAGACGAAGCGAAATAAAACATTTCTTCTATCTCTCCCGTGTCTCTACCGCCTTACTCCTTCTTAACAAAAAGCGGTTTTAAAAAGACCCCAAATAAACAAAAACAAAACTGTTCGATGCGATCAAGTGACATACTTCATAATGCACCTAGAAATTGAAACATGACAGAGCTTTCAAAAATGTACAAATAAAAATGCCATTTAGTTTCAATGGATTACAATAAGTAGCATGTGAAAAAAACCCAACAAAAAACAAAACAAAAACAAAAAACGAACAAGGACAGAGAACAGAGAAGAAATAGTCCGAACTTTAAAAAAATAGAAAAGAAAATAAATGGTAAAAGTCTCAAATGTAAAAAAACAAAAACAAAAATGAACAGAAAAAATGCATATTTATATTATGTGGTAATCAGTAAACGACATGAAATATTGTAGTAAAATTAAATAGACAAATTAATAAAAATTCCCTGACAGTGTGTGGCAGTATTACTCAGTGACAGAGACGACGTTTTCTGTCACACCGAAGTGCCACCTCCACATTCGCAGACGACTCGTTAACAAATGGAGATGATAACAACGACGTACAGCAATACCAATATTAATAATGTAATAATAATGTTACTATTAATGAAAAAAACCAACGCTATGAATCCATAAAAATTGAAGAAATAACAACAGCGACAACAATATGATAATGATAATGATAATAATAATAATAATAATAATAATAATAATAATAATAATAATAATG
>NW_004797526.1:701754-712271 GCF_000002075.1 Aplysia californica
TATATATATATTTATAATGGAATCGTATAATCAAGACAATTAAAAGTTAACACATAATATACAGAACATGTTTAGACGACATAATTTATGTTAGATAGCATCATCACATCGCATTTCAGGGACAGGCAACGCTTTGAAAAGTCTGCTTTTTCCATTTGTTCACTCCTATACATAACTTCAGTTTTAAGACTAAGGGAAGCAGCAACCACTGTTTGATATATTTCTAAAAAAATTATTTTGCTTCACACGTCGGGCATAGCTGTGGTTTTCCGTTTATGTTCTCGACTCTACGACTCTAAAATTACCCCCCCCCCACAGCCCCGAAAAGACTAGTAATTTGGTCTTATTATTCCCTTGGAAATTTTCCTTTAAAAATGTACACAAAGGTATGTGAATTAGACAATTCAAGAATTTAATGTCAAGGAAACAACAGTGGACACATTCGTGCAATAAAACACAGTTGCTGGGCGCCATGCTTGATATAGCGCCAAATTTTTGAGCTGAGGTTTAAAAATGCTTGCAAAAGACATTTTCCTGCTATTGGCTCCTGGCATCGCACGAAACATTCCTGTGCAGATAACTGTACAGCCTAACCGTGATCTGTTAAGAATAAGACAAAGACAAGTTTGAAGTTGGGACTGTTGGGGTTACTGGTAGATTAATAATTAACTCCGCACATTTCGATTTTTTAAAGACATGTTCCTAACAACAGGATCCTAGGAGTAATAAACTGTTTTGGACGCAAACGAAGGTTACCTGAAGAGCAACTGGAAAAACGAGAAGACATTGAACTTTCCTGAGTCAGTCAGTCTCACATTAATGCTCATGGACATCTCAAAGTTATGGTTGCGACAGTATAGCGAGCAATGTACTGTTCATAAAGTAAAGAATCGCCCCCCCCCCCTTCCCCGCTCCCCATGTACCTTCAAATGAAAAACAAGGTACACATTTACAGAAGACTGAATTGGTTCTTAATTACTTTTTAACAATTATCTTTTCTCTACATATCTTCCCTTTAGTGTATTAATTTTTTTTTAACAAAGTCGGATTTTTGAAAAAGGAGAACTGACGTTTTATGACAAATGGTCTCTTTTAAGCACAAATTGGCTATCTCGAAAAATGCTGTTTTGAGAAAATCGTAGGTAAAGTTTTTGGACCCTTGTTCAGTTTCTTTAAAAGACGAGAACAGTTTTCTCTATAACCAAACAAATATACACACCAATGAAACCAAACTTCTCCTATAGGTAGGGTAATATCCTCTTCTAGTGTAGGTCAAGATTTCTGGAAAACCCCAGAAATCTGGGTTAGCCCGCTTGTCCTTTAAAGCTACCAAATATAAAGTATTACCCTCTTTAGAGCCTCTAAGCCCAGGAGGTAACACAGCTCTGAAATAGCCAAAAGTGCGATTCGGCCATTTGATAATTTTTTTCACTGAGCAAAAATCATGGCTCGTGCTACAAGAATAACATTAAAAAGGAAACTGGATATCTAACCCCCTCCCCCGTATTGTTTCATCTACTACTGTTCGAGTCTGTGGGTACCCTGTCTAAAAGTAATTACACATTTATTAAGCCCATCAGTCTGAGAATAGGACTGCATAGGAAAGGTAGATTTCCTATAGTCTAGTTTTGTTAGGAAACTTAAATAACGGAAAAAAATGATCACCCCCCCTTCTTTCTTTTGTAAAAGAGGCTACTGTCAAGAACAGGGCGAGCGAAAAAGTAGGCCTGCCACAGAAAAACTCCCAATAGCACTTTCTACAAAGCTAAGCTGTTGCCATTTTCAGCAATAACCTGGCAATAAGACTGCTTACGACACATCAGACTTACAACCAGATACCCTGGAAGAGTGCAAGGAAAATTAGCTTTAGCCCTTATCTCATGGAACCTACAAGTAGGCTCTTGATTAAAAAAAAAAGATTGCAATACATCAGGCATGTTTGAAAAAAAATTGAAGGAGACTGAAGGCCTGGAGTGTGCAAACAAACAGACTTAGAGGAGGACAGACACTTATTAAAACGTATTGAGACTGTTTCCTCTATTGTGACCGAAACTTATTGATTTGACTGGCTACATACCATTATATTGCATTTACAACTTAAGATAAATAGGTCTTTTAATCGAATAAAATGAATTATGGATATAGGGATGTCCTAGTCTCGGGATCGTTTTGACAACCGAGACCTTCTCCTCCCTCAAAGATTCTATATAACAAGATGGTTCACTCCTCTCTTTGAACCAATTAAAAAAGTGTTCTCAAAGTCCGGTGGCGCCCTCTTCAAAAAAGCTACCGCTTTGCGAACAGAGTTACCCTACTTGTGTGGAAAAAATCAAAGTGAAACTAACAAGTTTTTGTATAAATTATAATTAAAATTTGGGAATAACGCCTTTTAAAATGGTTACGTTGACAAAAATCCTCTTCAAGTGGAAGGGGCGACTGTTTTCTTCGTTTAATTTGGCTTTAGAACAAGAGGCGAGAGGTCATTAAAACAAAATAAACCCTAAACTCCGCACTGAGCGAACCGGAACAGCTGATGCGAAAGGTGGTGCTATTCTTCTTCTTCAGGAGAAACGAAAGAGAGCTTCAAAACAGAGACTGCAGCGACATCCGAACCAATGCGCGGACTTCTGCGGACACTTTTTTTGGCCGAGTGAACTATCTTGTTATGTACAATCTTTGCCTCCCCCTAGAAAATACCACTTACTCATAGGCTCTCTAAAAGGTGGCGCCTACGTTGTAATGCCCATCTGCTACAGGAATTAATCAATTTCAGATTTAAAAAAACAACAAAACAAAACAACTTTAAAAAAGAACAACACCCCCCGGTCCACCCTCCTCTAGAAAACCATACAAACACCCACGAAAACAAAAACAAGCAAAACAAAACAACAACAACAATAAAAACAAACAAACAAACAAACAAACAACCAAACACAAAAAAACAGCCCAATCAGTGTCCTTAAAATCCACCGGGGCTCTTGCGAGCATCGAAACCGGGACCTCCAGAATACTAGAGTGTTGTCGACTACTTCATCTCGTTGTCTTTTTCACACAACGAAACTGGCCACTGTCCAGCATGGCAAAATAGCAGCTGATTCCACAACTCGCGCGTTTCAAGGTCTAAACCTGGGTCACCACAGCCTGGTGGCGGTGATAGCGGACAGCACAAGTGACTTGGCTGAGGCGTTGGTGGAAAGAACGTTACACAGGTTCTGAAGTTGTTCCTTTTATAATAATTTTTTTACACCTCAAGAATTACAAGTTTGCCCCCTCCCCTAAAGTATATTATAGAGTTTGATGAAAGTGACCTGCCGCAGAAATTTAGTAGTTCTGCAGACATACGGTCATCATTTTCACTAGCAAAATGAGAATGTTTAAATTTTAAAACATTAAAAGAACCCCTCCCCCCAAAGAAACCCAACAAAACAACAAACAACAACAACAAAACAACCAATGATCAAAAACAAGAAACAAGCAAACAAACAAAAGAACAACGACTACAAAAACAAAAAAACAAAACAACTAAACCTAAAAAACCCCCAAACATACCCCCCCCCCTTTCAGCGAGTACGCACACCGGGTACTAAATAATCACGCAGTAAGCCATGGACTTGGTAGTTGTGTGTTGTGCCTTCTTTGAAACCCACTGCTCATAAAACTACTTTGAACAGGTTTAAAAACGGGTAAAGAATTTATTAAAGACTTGTAATTTAGTCAAGAAGCAGGGTCTACTAATTTGACGTTCGCTTTCGATAAGACGTATCATGTGGGTAGATAGCTTTGCTCTGAAAACCTTTAAACAATCGTAGTCGAAGCAGAGCTCGACAGGGATTTGAACTAAGGTCATCCGCACATAGTCAAGCGTAATACCAACTGGAATTAATAACACGGCAGTTGAGAAATTCGTAGTTCTGAGAAATCTGCTTCTACTTTGGATTCAGAATCAGAAAACTTTGTGGTCTGTCAAAATCCTTTAACGTAAAAAAAAATTGAGCAATGCAGCGGGGAAATTTTGAGAAAATTGCAGAAGAAAGGAGGCATGGAATTGTAAACAAGTAAGAGTGTATAAGCGCTCAGTTTCCTAGAGCAAGGCCATGTCTAAGGCATTCCTAACATTCATCAGTCAGACCCTAGACGAGATTCAAACCAAGGGTCCCCGTGTTCCAGATGGATGCGCTGTTTACCCCTGTGCCGTGGATGCTTACTTTACATTCTTAGAACGAACGGATGCTCGTGAATTGTACTCGACAAAACATGGATGATTGAAAAAATCCACAAAGTAATTTGCAATGGCATACAATAAGATTAACAGGGATAACTATAACACAAATAGCATAAGAAGATGTTAAGTGTGACATTGCGTAATACGCTATTTTATTTCAGAAAACGTTTCGTAACCTCAGCTGGATCTAAATGGAGAATATGGCCATGTGATTCCTTTAACAATTTGCTCCATGACACCATAAAGAAGACCACCTCAGATCACAACAGATGGGCAGTGAAATGTCCGTATCCCTTACAGATCGAGGAGACAAACCACACCGAATCTGATTCGCTGAAATATTTACAACCAGTTCTGCGAACCGTAAAGTAAAAATGCATCTAGAATCAATCGAAAAGGAACATTATATATAACTAACATCACCTCGTGAAGTGCATTGTAGCATCCCTGGGAAAACCGGATGAAACACCATGGCGCACACACCGTTAAAAATCCACTTACATAAAATTTAGGGATGCCATGCTGGTAATCTTGATTCGAATCTCCAAAAGAGTCGCTTGAACCTGGACTGTTACTGGAGATTTTCTGGCCCTCAAGCAACTTCGCTCAGGCTTATGGGAGATGGGGATGGATTTGGAGGTCCCGCCTCTCGACTGACCACAATATGATGAAAGGAGCATTAAACTGACGACAACATTCTTAATGTTCCGAGGAGCTTTCTTCAACCAATCCAAAAGCTGGACGTGTATTTCCAGAATAACACACGACTGTACATACACCAGTGGCTAAAGGAGTGGGCAAAGATTTACAATAAAAATACGTTTAGAACAAAGAGTAGCAAGTCTTCTAACGACAAATCGAAACAAAGCTGTTATGACATCTTCGAAAAAGAGGACTAAAAATGCAACATACTTGGGGAATTACGTGAAGAGACACTTCGAGAAGATACATTTGAGAATATGAATTAACGTTCGTCAGTTATGTACAAAAGAGTTAAAGAACACTAACAGATAAGAGGAAAAATATGATAACGGAACTTAAAAAACCCAACAACAAACAAACAATGGAACTTCTTTTGTTTTTCTATTTACACAAATCTGTCTGTAAAATATTATAGCGCAAAAGTATTTGCCTTCACACATTATAGAACAACGTTCGTGAATTGAGGTCATTTTAAATGAACACGATGACAAAAATTCTACATAAACTGCTGTACAGAAAACAGAGCTACCGCCACTAAAAGTTAAGTCTACGTGGAGTATCAATTTTTGCACTCAATCTTCATACGGTCTCAAAATAATATTATGAATGTTCTCAGTTGTTATACTTTTAGAAATACATGTCATTATTACAATAAATGTTACTATTTTCACATATCTGAGCAGCGGTTTTTTTTCCAGCTCTCTCTCAAACGGTAAGAAAGTGTTTGATTTTTTCAAGAGCAAACAAACACTCCATAAAAGAAAAAAAAACCCGGCCCAAAACCCAAATTAGAAAAAACAACAACCTCAAAACAAACCCCCAAACAACTACCCCCCCCCCAAAAAAAAAGAAGAAGAAGAAAAAAAAAGAAAGAAAAACAACCCAACCTTTTTAAACATTACACCAGCTAAACTCAGTTCAAGGGCAGAGCATTCGCCAAGTGCTACGGCTAATGCTGCTGTCACTGCTGAATCTGCTGCACACAAACAAGCACGACAAATGACACGAGAGTGCTGACTGCTCCGCCATTTGCTTAGGCAGGCATGAGCTCCAGTAAACGATGAGTCGATGACTACACATAATAATATGGACTCAATACCCACCATGTTCATTTTGGCCTCAATCTTGTTACAGGTTTTTACCCCAAGTTGCTTATACCCCAGTTACCTCAGTGGCAGGTTGTTTATACGTTATAAATCTCGGGACAAGCTATTTATGGTATATAAACCCCACACACAAAACAACACACAAAAAAAACAAAAAACCCCCAAACAAAACAAAACAAAAGGAAAAAACCCTGAAAAAACCCAGCAAAGAAACAAACAAAAACCAACCAACCCCAACCCCCCCAAACACAAAACAACAACAAAAACCTTCTTTAAAACAGAATACCAAACGAGATAAAAGAGATCCTTCTCCATTCCCTCCTCCTTCTCCTCGACATCATCTTTCTCACCATAATTGATAAAAACTCTTTCGGAGACAGCATCAGCAGCAGCGACAGCAGCATTGCTACTAACAACAAGCGAGTATATTATAATTATTATGCAACTTGAATCTACACGATTCGTGCTAGTTTTCCTAGCGTGATGTCCCGAGCACAACGCTGTTCGAGCGACCGTGAATATATCGTGGGTCCTCCCCGGCATGCACGGCTTATGCTCAGATCATACAAGCGGGCAGAAAGACGAATTCTGAATCCTTTGAAACGGTAGTTGAGAACACAAATGTAATAAAGACACGTACTAATTTACAGTAAGGGTGATATTTACATACTAATGAATGATGCAAAGTGATAGTATCATTATTAGATTGCACTGATTAAATTTTGAAAATAATTGTAATGAAATTTTTACACCTGATCATGATTATTTTGAAATCACGATAGAAACCTTATCGATCTAGATTTAATTATGAACATTCAGAAATAAATAAACACCTCAAATCCCCTCTCGCAAAACGTTTCGAAATTTGCACACCCGCACACACACACACACACACACACACACACACACACACACACACACACACACACACACACACACACACACACACATACACGCAACCCTTTAAAAGAAACCAAAGGGAAACTTGACATGTGAAAAGGTAGAGCAAAACGTGCTATCCAAAGCAAAGAATGAAAAGGAATAATGCTTAGGGTCTGGGCCTCTCTCTCTCTCTGTCTTTCTCTCTGTCTTTCTCTCTCTCTCTCTCCCTCCCCCCCTCTCTCTCTCTGTCTCTCTGTCTCTCTCTCTCTCTCTCTCTCTCTCCCCCCCTTAAATAAAATCCACATTTCTTCTTCAATACTAATAAAGGAACGAATATTCCAAGTAAGACGCCCAGGAATCACCCAAAATGAAAAGTTTACTTGGACGTATTTTTTTGCTATTCTTATGTTATTAATAAACACGTTACACAACGATTCTCTATCTAAAATACTTTTAGAAAAGAACGTAAAATGCTTGTTGATTATCCTTGCTGATTTTGGAACATCCTATGTGAACCATGACGTCTGTATACACACAGGCATGAAAGGAACTCATAAATTATGTCCCAACCCTATTTGTAAATTCAACTTTCTGACATTCACTTATGAACTCTAGCTGTAACGTGTGCAGTGGATACACTACGCTTACCACAGTGGACCAAAGACTACTTGCCGTGCACACGAAACGTTGGAATGTCTCAAACTGACCTTCAGGAATTTCTTTTCTCGACTATCACGCCTTTTATGGCAGCAAAACCTTGTTTGCAATTTTCTCTTCACAATTTGCCATCCAAAATTCCCTGAACAGTCTACTGAAAAAATTACCCAACTAAACCGATAGAAAAAATAAGACATGCATTGGATTGCCACCCCATCCTTCTACAGCTAGAAAGAACGCGCATACCGAGACATTTAGAGTATGGATACAATAGCATGAACGTACTTTAATCTTACATATTATAAAAACACGAGCAATGGTGTAGATATCTACTGTACTCAAATTGAATGCAAAATCCTTTTGTTGTCCAAACTAAAAGACATGAAGAGGATAATAAATAGCATTTATGAAGACAATAAATATGATTTACAGGTATAAATATGGCTGAACATCAGTACAGCGCATAAGAACTATTTATATCAATGAGTATATTTAAATGAAAACGAAAAAAAAAGGCAAACCTTTACAAAAACGACATACGTTTCCTTACAGTTCATTTTTAGTGCGAACTTGGGAGTCAACTGGACGCCTGGTGATGAAGAATGTAATAGGTGTTACGTCTTCAGAAGCGCCAGTCGAACATTACTCCATGATCACATCTTTCGAATGTCCCGAGGATCCGATACCCGTCACATCTGACACACAGGCTCATGCGTCCACACCAGCAATGTCCACACCTTGTTTAACCTTATGTCAAAAAGAGTGAGAAGTCATCGCAGCTTCCTGAACTTGTACGTCTTTTCACACCGAGAAGGAGAACATTTTGTTTCCTGATGAAGTTTACACGAAGAAAAAGATGAAGCAAAGCACTCACATCGTCCTTTTCGATTTCTGATTCCTTTCTTGCCACACATTTCTCGGTTGTCGAAATCTTTTAGCTCTTTCAGTCTGCAGACCAACAACCGTAGATGGCGATCGTTTGCTTGATTAAAGTTTTGTCGAGCAGTTTCAATATAATTAGCGGCCTCATCAAGCTTTCTTCATCAAATGTTAGATAAGTCCCGAGCAAAAGCGTTTCACACTCACACACCAAATAAATCCCCTCACAAAGAAAAAAAACAAAAAACTGCAGGAGTCAAAATAAACCAACCCATGTTCATAAACGCCAACTGAGGTATTTTGTAAGGAAGCAATGTTTTCATTTGCGGTCAATAAAAGTCTCAAGTATAATCATAATAATCATAATATTATGTATATTATATATAGAGAGACTACGCTATATCACCTCCCAGGTCATCGTCACGTGAACCATATATTTCAATCATAGAACTGTGGTGAGTCCCGCGTGTTGGGTTTACGACGTAGCTGAATATCCCCGCACAGTCACGTGACTTTGTCATGACAGGCCGGGGAGGGTCCGGGATATCACGGTAGCGACCACGCTGGACAGCAACAAGGCGATGACCCCAGATGACGTCATTGACACGCCTCCGTTGTCATCTTTCTGCTCCTCAACCTGAGCACCAGTGCCTGTAGAACAAAGACAGAAGGCAATACATTTTACTGACTACCTACTTTACTTACTTTTTATCCTCTGTTGCCATTAAGCATCGAGGGGAGATGTAGTTTTCTATGGTAGGCCAGCTCTGCAGCTCTTTTAATTGGGATGTTATAATTTCATAGAGATTCCTTGACTTCCTCAATCCATCTTTTGCGTGGTCTACCTCTTCTTTTATAGCCTGATTACTGACTACAAGTAACTCATTTCCCATAATTAATGTTATTCTTTCGGGATCTCTTTACTCACTTCTTAGGTCGTGATCATTTACTTCTTGTATAACATTTTGCTTTGTTCCTTGTGCGATGTGCATGTTGTCATTGATTGTACTGTGATAGTCCATGTATGAGTGTATCCTTATGTGTCAGCGGTCATCTAAAGAGAGTAGGTATGTACGTTTATGCACATGTCGTGTTTTGTGGAAAGATCAGGGTGTTGTAATGCAGACAAGTCAACACTAACAATTTGTCTCAAGGCCACCATTAATCCATTCACTGTCAAACCCGAAAACATCGCCCTGCTCTTCATATTCTCAAACTATCTTTTGTTTTGTTTCCCCCCTAGCCACACAAGCTTGAGAAAACGCAATTACCTACTTTGAGTGGTAAAAAAAATCTAAATAATATGCAGAAATGAGGCCAATTAGTGAAAAGCAGACCAGATTCTCACGTAATATTATTGCTTAGATGGTAGAGTGCATCCCTCTCCTCGCCCCTCCCAAACAGAGATCAAGCCAAGAAAAATACATGTTCTTTTCACGACTACTTTTAACAAGATCTGTGTTACCCAGGAATTCCCTCTCCTAAAAGACAAACCAGAGAGCCAGAAAACAGCCATGCGCCAGGTAGTGAAGGGGTTAATGTGAAACAAGGTGTCTGAAGGACATGGCTAAGAATTAGTCTTAAAGCACAACATGGCTCGCTAAAGCGTTTCCGATTTACACTATTTGAAGTACATAAAGTACCAACCAATTGACTAATCTTCAATCAATGCAGAACAAAACGAATAGCAAGAAATCCGAACATCAAGAATAATTTACAATAAATTATTGGATCTCTTGCGGAAATCGTTGCTAGATTCTGATGATGTCAGAGCTGTTTATCATTCATTAACCAGCCCAAGAAAAAACTGTGACGATTTTCTAATATTGATCAGGTCTTACCTCTTTTGACGTTGGGGTTGTTGGGTGCTTTTCATCACATGAAAAAAGACACAATTTGTTATTGTACATGGTATTGCGACTCTGAAACTTCACATATGAAATAATGGTACATGAGGGAGTGGTATAAAGCTGTGGTGAGTACGTGCACACAAGCTTATGTATAGGTGTGTGTGTGTGTGTGTGTGTGTGTGTGTGTGTGTATGTGTGTGTGTGTGTGCGTGTGTGTGT
>NW_004797526.1:713817-719305 GCF_000002075.1 Aplysia californica
GAGAGAGAGAGAGAGAGAGAGAGAGAGAGAGAGGGGTGGGAGTGTATGGAGGTGAAGGTGTTGTGGGAAAAAGTAATGGTAATGCAAGTAAAATTGACATTCTATGGGAGGGTTTGGAAAGAGGGAAGGGGGGGGGGGTATCATCAGGATCATTCGAGCCAATTGCAAGAATGGGAAAAAGTATTCCAAACAACCAGCCACAGAGAACAATCCGTCAGTGGAAGGGATCTTGACGTTAATCTTTAGAGCACATAATTTGTGACGTGTCAGAGTGAACGGCATTGAAATTTGGATAACAGTTTGCTAAGTTAGACCTGAGCGGTTTTTTAATGTTCTAACAAGGTTTGTGAATGCGATCTGAAGTTCCGAAATGAATAATAGAGTTACAATAAAATATAATTTGTGATACAGCTCACTTCTTAAAGACCTTCTAGTGTCAGTGTGCCAAGATCTATGCCAACAGCCAAGTGGTTCTCAGAAAGTCTCGCTACCATAACTGAAGTCATAGCATCGTATCCAAAAGTCGATTGTTTTAAATTTAAAATCATTTTTGACTTTGATCAAAATAATATCAGTATTCAATTTGTCTGAGGTCTAACCAATAGAACCCTGCAGTTTGCTGTTTTTGTTTTTTCTGCTTCTCAAAATAAATCCTGATATTTAAAAAAAAAGAAAAAAAAAAAAAAAAAAAAAAAAAAAGAATCGAAGAAACCATTGAGTATCATGCAAAAATATAATAAAAGATCGTCCCACTGAAATAAAAAAAATGGAACTGCGGCAAAGCAAAACCGCTGGTACAAATAAAGCGTAAACAGACAGTGACAGCAAGGGAAAAACTGGGGCAAAAGATGGCAGGTTATGTTCCGCTTGAGGTGCTGCTGCTGCAGCGCTGCTGTTTCTGCTGTAGCTGCTGCTGCTACTGCTGATGATGGTGATGATGATGATGATGATGATGATGATGATGATGATGATGATGATGATGATGATGATGATAATGGGAATGTCGATGTGGATGATGATGAAAAGGGTGCTGATAATAATGACGATGATGATGATGATGAAGATGGTACTGTTCCTGTTGAATTATAGTTGACAGCGAGACAGAAAGCAGCCACAAATCACCAGCAACCAAGTTGGAAGAACTGTTCTCTGACGTTGAAAGGAAAATCTAACAGAAACAACACAAAACCAACCACCAACCACCATTCTGATGATGAAGATGACAAAGATGAGGTCTGAGATTATAGTAAACGAAAGTAGAAATGGCAACAACTATAATGGTAGAGGACCCCCCCCCCCTCCCCCCCCCCCCTGAAGAAAACGAAAACAGTTAAAAGAAGGGCAAGAAACGAAACAAATGTAAGATACGAAGCAGCAAGGCGATGAAAAAACAACCCAAGCAACAAAAAACAACAACAACCCCAAAACACTCCCCCCAAAAAAAAACCCAAACAAAACAAACCTCGTTGAAAACGATAACGGTTATAAAAGAGGGCAAGTAACGGGACAGGTGCCATAGAGGAAGCGAGGCGATACGAATGATAAAAAGCACTCGAGGGGCGTGCAGGGAGACACAAGTAGTATAGCGCAATCATGCATGAAAGAAAGACCCACCTACTAACACTGTGACTTTCAAGCTGTCGATTTTTCTGTCGGAGCTACGACAAATGTAGTTGCCGCTGTCACTGAACCCAGCATGCTCTATGGTCAGCTCACTGATCAACGCCACGTCCTGAGTCGACCATGGGTCAGGGAGGACACAGAGAAACAATTTATATTGCAGCCTGCCCTTTTTTTCAGGCAACGCGCAAAAAACAACCTCTAAAAATGTATTACTTTTTTTCTTCGAATGTTGCAACCTACACCAAGGAAAACCTGGATCGAGAGTGTGAAGAATACCCTGAAAACATACATTTCACCAAACCAGGCTATTCAACTTGCTAGAAACAAAAAGCTCTTTCTCCCCTCGACGCCCTGGGGGTACAAGAGGACGGATAAAGCAAAGTAAGTTCCAACCCACGACACACTCTACAGCTATGTTGTTCTCATAGATCTAATTGTAGCCTTATGCTCTTAAAATGAGGGCATTGTCAATTGTGCACGACATACAAAATATACAGCATTGGGTACCTCGAAAGGGCACGAATATAATCCAATGCTACTATGCCACTCTGTACGTAAACAGTGAAAATAAACCGTGTGCCATCCTCCAGAACCAAGGAAGCTAGATGTATGAACACGCCACAAAATAAAAATCTACACCGAAAGTGGCCCTGATTGATTAACGCAATCAAATTTTGGACATATTCAAAATTGTTTAAAAACTGAAACCTGATCCAACTGATAAACTTTAATTAAATGTGCCCCAAAGTGTATTTCAGTCATCTCACTGTGTTCTTCACCTAGATAAGAATCGAACACATGACATTTTGATCGCAAGAACTGAAGCGTAAAGGCTACATCATTCATGCCAAAGGTTCTTGAAGGCCTGCAGATTAGATTCAATCTCTATGGATTCAATACGTTTCTGACATGCCTGCTGTTATGGCTTTCCTTTGTTGATTCCTGTGGCAAGATTGAGTACAACTTTTCAAAACTTTGGAAGGCTATAGCTCGATCTTAGAGGAGGAGCAACGCTGTTCCTTGTTTCTAAAATATTTTCACATACTTTTACTCTCTGAAGGAAGGGAACACTTCCCCGACACTGGAACTGATAACTGATCTACCTGCAGTCTCGTTAGACGGCAATGTCAAACACATACCACGAACCAAAAGTCCGTTGCTGATGCAGTTGACTATGAGTATGAGGCTGAATCGCCCAAGGAAGAAGCATAATATGACGACTTCACTTGATCAAAATCACATGAAAAAAACTGAGATGGGAAAATCATTTGGATATTACAACTATAACTATGTCTGCTGACGAGCACAACAGATAGATAGATAGATAGATAGATGGATAGATAGATAGATAGATAGATAGATAGATAGATAGATAGATAGATAGATAGATAGATAGATAGATAGATAGATAGATAGATAGATAGATAGATAGATAGGTAAACAGAGACATAGCCAGAGAGATACACAAACAATGAGTGTGACAGAGAAAGAGAGAGAGAGAGAGAGAGAGAGAGAGAGAGAGAGAGAGAGAGAGAGAGAGAGAGAGAGAGAGAGAGAGAGAAAGAGAGACAGACAGACAGACAGACAGGCAGACAGACAGACAAACAGACTGAAGGAGGGAGAGAGAGAAAAGGTGTCATACTACCACTAAGGTAAAAAGAGACTGAATAGGTGTAGTCCTTTCCTTGAAGTTATGGACAACTGTACCATATTCCAGTGTCAAAAAGGACAAAAGCACACACAAAGCCCAAAGTATAAAGCTGAGGGCGTCCTTCCAAAAGGGCAACTGATTCATAGCTCTAACCTCTATAGACATGTACTTTGTGAGTACAATTTTGGGATCTCGCGATTTGGTCGAGTCGAGCTTGGTCCCGTCTTTGAACCAGTCAATATCCTCCGGGATTTTGTCCCCTCCAGTGGCGTTGCATACTAACTTGATCCTCTCATTGCTATCTACAAACTCCTCGCCCGTGAGCACCACAGCTGGCAGGGAATAGAGAAAGAGAGAGAAAGATGAGGACATTATCTTATTTATTTTGGTGTTATTATATTTGGTGTTATCATATTAGGTGGCATTATATTTGGCGTTACTTCGAAGACCAATCAACGCCTTAATGGCTGTTTGCGCGCGCGTATGTGTGTGTGTGTGTGGGGGGGGGGGGGTGTATGGGTGTGTGCGCGCGCGCGTTTCTGTGGAAAAAAGCTGGTAGGTTGGTTAAGAAAAGAGGGAGTGGGGGTACAGGGGCTCGCCCAAGCAAAGATATCTGGGTGAGCTAGAGATTGTGAGTTTTTTTAAAATGGGCTTTTCATTTGTTCTTATTGTTGTCAGCTGCAAGGACAATCTTCCATAGGAGTAATACCACATTTATTCGGTTTTCTGACATTATCTGTTCCCATCTTATCTAATAAACGATAACAAAAGCTAGGAAATAGAAGTTTTATTGTTTCAAGAACCAAACTCAAATCAAATGAAGAAAAGCATACCATGAGTGTGAAAGATCGAAGACTTATACATCGATCCATGTATGGCTAAAAAGTTAGGGTTTGAAGTAAAAGAGCTCGGGTCTTCACACTATACGTCATTTGGTTACGTTGGAGGGTATCATCAGACTTTGTAAATGGGATGTCAGCGAAGTGATGAAGCAACCAACAGACAGAGATATGTGGAAAGTGTGCATGACCACCCCAACATCCCATCCTGCTTTACACCCACACCCGGTTTCCAGCACGCTGTCTTCAGATCACATACAGATAGAGTTTGCGTGACCACAACGTTAATGTGATGCCGTTTACTTCCAATCAAAGCGACAACGTCTACGAATTGGTGAAAATATGACCTACTCTTTGAAAGAAGAAGAAGAAACGGAAGAAGAAAAGGAAAAACTAAATGAAGGTGATGCACAACGGATATTGATAATTTGAGTTTGCGTTGACTGCTCTACTGTTTTGTGCTTGTGCAAAATGTAACTTACGGGTGATCTAAGAGAGGGTTTGCACACACCTGATGTACATACATACATTATATATACATACAAGAATACCTCACCCTCCCCCTCCCCAAGCAAAGTGATGAGGAAAAAACAGGGATAAGGAGAATGTAGGGGTGTCTATAGATTAAGATATATATTATAGAGAGGTCATAATTTCGTGGCCCAACTTATTGCCAAATATTTTTTCAACTATCGAACAGACTCTCCAGTTTTTATAAACCGATTTGTCTTAACATCAACATTTTTCTGAACCACTATTAGCTTTACTCTAGAAATTTCCTTAATAAATACTAATAGAAAATCTCAAAGGGTGGTTCCTACAGTTTATAAAAGGTTTACTTTACATCCCATGAGCTGGACAATATCGCTTAAAAAAATGCAAGTCTGTCCTTTGTTCTAAACCTGACACTATGCTTACTGAACGCATGTTTTGAGACTTTTTAGTGCTAAAAAGGTGTTCACTATGAAATTAATTTTTTGTAACAAGTTTAGCCACTAAAGAATGTCATTGGTGAGCAGTGACGTATGCCATACGCGTATGCAAAATGTGTGTGAGAAGTGGGAAGTGCTGAGAACAACCCCATTTTCTGCGTGACGGAGATATGTAGTAGGCCTATTTTATGTAAATTCAGAGAGAAACTTTAAAAAGATAATAGCTTCAATTGTTGAGGAAAAAGACAATTAAGTTAAGACGAATAGATACAAAGTGCTGTGCAAAGTATGCGGGACATTGATTTGCTCGTTGAAGAAATATGAGGACACGTTGCGCCACGAATTTTCGACAGCAATATTATAGCTAGACATAATGCCTCGATATGTGTGTGTATGTGTGTGTGTGTGTGTGTGTGTGTGTGTGTGTGTGTGTGTGTGTGTGC
>NW_004797526.1:719654-722109 GCF_000002075.1 Aplysia californica
AGAGAGAGAGAGAGAGAGAGAGAGAGGGCGGAGAGGGTGGGTGAGTGGGAGAATGTAACAGAGCGGACAAGGACATATTAGATTCTACATTTGGACAGCGCATTTGATCTTTCTCCGTCCATTTTAGTGTGTGTGAAGCCGAATTCTTTATCATTTCTTGACGAACTATCGACAAACAGGGCTTGATCTAAAAACAACTAGTAATAGTTTGTCTTTGTTTGTTAGATTCCCCAATAAAAATCGTGGTTCTGTCTTACATTTACGATATCTAAACCCACTGCAAGTCTACGTAAGAGCCTTACAATGTGCAAACAGCCAGAAGCGAGAACAGAAAATACAAATTAATCTACAAAGTCAAATCTAATCTAATGTACAAAATCAACAAACCAAAGCACTGTAAAATATAAGGGTGAAACAAAAACCTACAGAATTTGTATGGCATCCCTAACAGGGGTTTGTGAATACTCACAAGGGTTTGATGCAGGCATAGCTGAAATGGGAAAAAAGAGAAACAAGTTATTTTGGTCACTCTTTTGAATAAGCTGAAGATACGAAAAGATTAAATAAGAAAAGATAAAATAAGGGGCAAGAAAAGGTAAAATAAGACAAGATAAGACACGACAAGACACGATAAGATACAATAAGATAAGATAAGATATAATATGATATATGATAAGATAAGATAATATGAAATGATGATGATGATGATGAAGATGATGATGATGATGATGATGATGATGATGATGATGATGATGATGATGATGATGATGATGATGATGATGATGAGAAGCCTACGTGGCGAAATATCGAGCAAATTTAATAAACGAAAACTTTAATATACTTTTTGTCTACAAATCGATAAAGACTCTACCTACCCATCTGCTTTTTAAACAATGATGATGATGATAATGATGATGATGATGATGGTGATGATGGTGATGATGATGGTGATGATGGTGATGATGAAGGTGATGATGATGATGATGATGATGATGATGATGATGATGATGATGATGATAGTAACAGCAACATTTTCTTCTGGATTCTTCAAACGCTTAAGCTTTGGGCGAACGCTAAATACCGTTTTGCTCCCTTTGTTTAATAATGAGTAGCAAACGTATTATGACGAGAGGGACGTAGAGAACTCCAAAATGCCAGATGGCATGAGCCTAATCGAGGTAGCTTTTGTTTTTCAACATCAGAGGTCAAATTGTATTCTAGTTCAATTCCGTTTGATAGATGGACACGTACCGGATTCATTTTCAGGTGTATCACAACCACACAGACTAGGGCTGGGCAATGAGTCGCTTTAGCAAAATTCAGATAAAATGTTAGTGTACCTCTTCGCGGCCCAATGTTGAATGGACGGTTTCGGAAAATGGCTTAGAACCACTTCGAGAAACGGGTTAGAACCGCGTCAACAACTGAGTGCACTCACTTCGGCAAACAGGTCAGGAAAGAGAGTTTAAGAGTCTGAATTCGGATAATGTTTAATTGAGAATTATCCGGTTATTCGGATAGTTAACCGGATTTTGCCCACCACTAACACAGACTACCAGACTGCCGGACTCACTCCTTTACCACAGGATGTCTAGCCCTTTGCCCAGAGGAGAAAGACAGCGGAGACATTAGCACTGTCTACTGAAATTCACACGTGTGCACGCACATACAAACATCCACACACGCACACACACACATACACACATACACACGCGCGTGTAGACACACACAGGTCTATCTATCCATTTGTATGAAGATAGAAATTGGGTGAGAGGAAGCAAAAGAGAGAGAGAGAGAGAGAGAGAGAGAGAGAGAGAGAGAGAGAGAGAGAGAGAGAGAGATGGAGATTAACGTTCGGACAAACAGCTCAACTTGATCCCTCATTTTCTCCAACTACACTCCTGCCTCTTATTTGCAATTCATTTCTATGTATATCGTCAAGAGAACACCAGTTTGTAAATTCCTACAAGGAGTATCGTATTCACTTATCATATTGAGCATTCTCTCAGCGACGGACGGGTGATAAAATTACAATTTACAAGTGGGATATACAACAAGCAAACTAAAATGTAATTTAATCTCTTAAGAATATCCGCGGAAATTAAAGAGAAATATTTCGGATGTTACCACTGCAGGCACTCTATCAATAAATGTTTTGTTTTGTTTCTAAAAAAGACCACATTTTAGAACCATATTTAATGTTGCTCTTTGAAATGCTACCCTCCAAGAGAAATACCAAAGGGGAAATAATAATTTTGTGGGCATCGGCATTGTCGAGGGAAATTTGTAGTACAAAATGCATCTTAAGGACTGGACCATCTTATCAAGTGAAATGGAGGAATGCCTACAGTTTAAATCTTCGAGATACACAAAAGTATGCCAAAATGCACAAAACGCCCTGACAAAATAATATACAGCTAGCTTAAACATGAGGTGACTGTGGAGGAGGCTGGGG
>NW_004797526.1:725239-727739 GCF_000002075.1 Aplysia californica
ACAAGAGTTCTAAAAAGGCAATTCAATTTACCAGATTTTTAGCAACTTTACATTAACTAATGAGGATAAATCAGGGTTGTCAGTGAGGATTTTGCAAAATCACCAGATAGATTTCATGAAAAACTTCTCTCTTTTTGTTAAAAAATCACTAAATTAATTTAAAACGCTTGACCCCTACGAAAACTTATCAGTTTTGATAAACAAAAAATTCTCAAGGCCCAAGTCACTTGCTTTGGAAGCCCTGGGATAAATAACACATAGATATCGATGTTTAGAGCAGGTATCGGTACCGATACCGATACCTAAAGGTATCTAAGTATCGAGTACCTGGTACCGATACCTGCCCATCACTACTGGAGGGTTAGAGAAACGTACTTCAATTCTAGGGCATCTAAGGACGAAAGGAGGAATATATCATACGTAGCTGGTCTGGAGGAGAAAAAGTGTGCTATGCTATTCCTTATTTTTATAGACGGAAACCCTTTGACTCTCGGCCCTAAAATGTATGCCTCACGAAAGATCCCCAAACAAACAAATAAAAAACAGCGTTTGGGAACGTGTGCATTATAGCACGAACTGTCGTATCCTGCTCAGTCATAGACTGTCTATAATTTATCACTGGCAAAAGTCTGTGCATAGAGAATGCACATTCCCTGGGCAAAGGAATAGCAAGAATTCCTCGCAGTCCCTTCTTACACATCCCGGAGGCGTGCCTCAATTTCTCAGGTAACTTGGCCACATATTTGCTCCCATCCCCCGTAACCCATCACCGAGGGGAGGCACTAGGCTTATCTTCATCTGCGTCACTTTAGATTTGTAGCATACTTGGCAAGGATGTGACGATTGGAGTGTCTGTGTGTCGTTAAATAATATAAAGGAAAGCACAACCCACCGAAACACAGCACTGCTATCACCATGAGAGAGAGTGTTTCAAGCCTAATGTCTGTTGTGCTTGGTGTTTCTTCAAGTACATGTCACTACTCTCAGTATCTAAGCCTAGGGTTAGGATAAACACAAGCTGACAAATAGAGGGTTGTTAATGTTTTTCACGTCCCTTTCAAAACATATTTGGTTATTTAGGAGAGGGACTCTTTGTTCTCATAACCACCTGTCGTGGGGCTGAGCCTATATCGGAAAGCCTTGTTATCGTCCTAGGAGTTTCGTTGGATCGAAACCGGAAGCTATGAATGATGAGGTTAATGTCTGACTGAACACATCATAGTCAAGACAGAAAGGAGTATTCCTTGATCGTGAAGCTAGGAGATCGGTTTCTGTGTGATTTTGTAAACAATACGAGTAAATAGAAAAATAGCCTCAATGCCTCTTTAAGAAATAAACTTGTACCTGTTTTACATGCAAAAGAGAACCAGGTAATGGGTTTGCACAATCAACGTGCTGATTTACGTACATTTTGACAGGAGACAAATCTCTGATCGTTTTCTTCATAATTCCAAAATCCCTTTGTTGTGTACACCCTGTGATGTAGTTCATGTGTTTGACAAGAACAAAAGTCCGCACAATCTCCATTCGTTCTCCCATTTAATTATTTTTTTTCATATCATTGCCGTATTTCTATATCTATTTTTAGAATAGAATCAGGTCATAGAGTAATACGCCCCTTCTGGTTTTTATGTCTTTCCATAATATATTATTATGGCATGTAAATAAACTGTCTCTCGTTATATAAAACAATACTATATCGTTAACCATGCAGTAATATGCAAAGTTATTTGGATTGTCGGCTAGAGAAGTGCCGAAATTATTTCTAGAAAATACAGCAGGATTCCCAAGCATTGGGTTGCATTCTAGCTTCCTGGTCTTCCACGGTCAAAATAATTTTCTCCATTTTTTAAAACCAGAAGATAGGAAAATAACGATTGGCTTTGACTTTCAAATTTACGGGCGCCCTGTAATCTATGGCAACCAAATAACAATCTTTGCCTACCATAATCTTCACCCACCACAATCTTCGCCCATCATAATCTCGGCAATGTAAAAAAAAATCCAAAAAACAAACCCTCCTCAAAAACCTCGGATTTGTCAAGTTAAAATAATCACAATACCACCAAGATGTGGGAACCAGAGAATCAACGTATTTTCCCCATGAGCCTCCATCTGTTTCGAGAAATTTTGTTCACACAAATACATGTTCGTTGGTGAAAACACCATCTTCGGCCTAGAACCCAATGTTTTCATATCACCCTTTGCTACGTCACAACAAATCGATATCTCCCGATGACAGAGTGCCAAGTTTGTGAACACACTCTGTGCATTTTTATCCTTTGTTTTATCTATTTCTTTTCTTCGAGGCTCTCCGGTAGTTACGTTCACCGACACTTGAATAAACAGTAACCACTAATTCGAACTTTCTTTGCGTGTTCTTCGCCAAGTAGGCTCGTGGATTGGTTCTGTGGCAGTGCAGTCGAATTAACCACAGCAAATACATTGTACATGTCTGCTCGTTTGTGTGTACGTGTGTGAGTGTGTGTGTGTGTGTGTG
>NW_004797526.1:732653-739104 GCF_000002075.1 Aplysia californica
ATAGTTATAGAAACAGGTTAACACGACGATAGACAAAGGCTTGCAGACTGCACGGCGACATACGTGTCCAAGTAACACTTTTCATATCACAGACCCAGACAAAGACAAAGACACAGACACAGACAGACAGAGACAGAGACAGAGACAGAGAGACAGACACCCCCCCCCAAGTACCACCACCACCACCATCATATCATCATCATTACCATCCTCCTCCTTTTCTTCCATCTCCTCCTTCCCCTCTTCCACCTCCTCCTCACCATCATTATTCACTACCTAACTTTCATTGCCATGCTCACACTTTATAATATAACGACAGGGAAAACGCACGAGGTGTACTCACGTTTGACTGTGAGGTGGACGTGCGTCCTGATGGGCACTTTGTCTGTCACCTGACACTCGTACGTTCCCTCGTCCTCCATCTGCACGTTCCTCATGACCAGATCCCAGCGTGTGATGAAACCTTCTTCCATCTTATACTCCACCTGAGAATACACACACCCATCCGTAATATGGAGGTAGAAGTACAGACACATACTGATATACAGGCGACACATACATGAACACACACAGGTGACACATACATACACACATACTGGCGACATGTACATACACACAAAGTATATACACACGCACATGCGATGTTATAAAACGTTTATAAACGAACATTCTACAAACTACAAAGCAGTCTCTAAACGTGTTTTATGGGCATTAAAAGTGAAACCTCAGTTGGTTTCCATTGGTGTGACTTTTGAGAGTACATTATTTCGTGAGGTTTTCTAAGCTCTGCTCAAGGAAACCAGTTTCCATTGATTCACCATAAAACCTTGTGTAAAGAAACGCAAAAAAATAATCCCATAATATTCACATTCTAATAACTATTAGTGTACAGGATGTAGATGTTGGGAAATACGTGCTGCTCTTCTCATTTAAAGCGAATCTTTGGGGCCATAAAATAGCAGCTGAGAATGTTTTACAGACCGCTTTGGGGAGCATATAACAGATGGGAGAAATCTATGAGGGATATTTTCAAATATTAAAAAAAAATCAATTATGATTCTGACCTGATGTTTCATAAAGTGTGTTTCAAAAATTAAATGGGAATGCCACTAATATCATTCAACAATTCCAGTTTTTTCCTGTTCGATATTACTCCGTAAGGACGTTTGGGGTGGAGGTGGGGGGGGGGCTGTGGGGTGGTTTGAAGGGTAGTGAGCTATTGTACCACAACCCTGACAAACAAAGAAACAGATTATGTTATTGTTCCGTATTTATGGAGGCCCGAACTCAGTGATGATCTTAGAAGCTGAATTACAATGTACGTATTTAAATTCTGAAGTTGTGAAGACTGTAGTATATCTGAGACATTTCTTTAAAACATTCCAAAAGAAATTAAGGTCTTAAAAAAGCACATATTTGTGATCTATTTAAACATTCATTGCAAACTTGAGAAAAGGTAAATCTGCCAAAGAGCAACGAGTGTCGGAAACGACGTGCCAGCAATCTTTTTTTTTTTCAATCTCACAGAAAACATTTAATTGTAAAACATGTTGCTATTCATTGTAGAACTCCATCAGATATGTATATATTTATGAGATTTAACAAGATATAATTAAGAATATGTTTGGTTCACAGTATGGATCACATCTGATAGTCCTCCTAACACATCGTAGGTTGTCAAAAGATTTTAAAAGACAGATCCAAGAAAGTAGCCTTCCTCTCCAACGGTCCGTAAACTTCCGATTTAAAAAAAAGCCACTCTAGAAATTACACCCCAAAAGCCAGACTAAAGTCGAATTCTTCCCTCAACGCCCTGCATTTTGTTACGTGAAACTTCTCTAGGTTTTGGCGTCTATAATACGTGTTATTATTGTCTTTTTCCCCTTTTAAAAACAGCTACGAGTACATACATCCTCGTCATGCTACTCATACTCGTTTTTACACAATGACATAATGAAACAGCAACCTTCCCGAAGCCAGTTGTGAACTTGGCAAGCATCAAATTTCTAATGTCGAGTCTCAACGTGGTCTGAATTTAATCCTCACCATATTGTGTGCTTCTTTTGTGTCTGTTGTCTCGCTGACCGATGACGCCGCACCCCCCCCCCCTCACCTCATAAAGTGACATGAGTATGGCTTTCATTCGGCAGTTATAAACTCAAAGGGAAATAAAGCACTCACCTGAATGTCATTCCCTCGGACCCACGTGAAGGTGCCGACAGTAAGCACCAATGGTTCTGCGTTCTTCGGATACAGCCTCCACACCACCTGAAACCCAGAGAATAAGAAGAGACGAGATTTAGTTTAAGTTAAAGAGATGTTTTATAGGTTAGATTCCAGTTTTGTTATTGCATGCTACCTTATGGTCTGTATACACGATGTCATCCATGGAGGTCGGAAGTCGTGCCGTATCGCCTATCGATGTCGGAATCCCATTGTAAATAGTTGTTAATGAGATTTCGGCTTTAAATGATACTAGAGCACGCATGTGAATCGTTTTCACAGCAATGGGATAGCATTTGAAGCTATGCCCACTATGAACATGACTAACATGTGAAAAATCGATCGAGGGTGCAAGGTATTTTCTTCTGTCTGATCTTCTTAGATTGTTTTTTTTTGTAGTTAGAGAAGAGAACTGGTATCAAACGAGATTATGACAATGGAAAAAATAAAGGAAAAAAAATGAAATAAATAAATAAAGGAGTGAGGGAAGTAAGACAATAGACAAAATTTTAATGTTAGATGACATGACCTCAACATGATGGCCTCTTCATTATATAGAAGCCCTACCCCTCCATCCTTCACTCTCCCACACACAGATTACGCCCCCCCCCCGCACCCCCACAGAAATACATATTTACGCCCCACCAAATAGTCCAAATAAACGAAACAAAACAAAAAAAAAAAGCGACAAGAAACAAACAACAACTTAAAAAGGTCTAAAAACATGACTGAACTAACAAAATAATGCCAATGCAGCCAGGAAAACAGTGTTCACGATGATAACAAAACATAGAAGTCGAAACAAAAGATGAAGCAATCTCACCCCCCCCCCCCCTCCACACACACACCAATTTTAAATGTATCAATATGACGTCATCAACACTTTATACTCAAGCTCCCAAGGTGCTATCGGGTTCTCATCTCGTTTACCGCTTTTTCTCCCGACGAGCGAAAGGCTCAGGATCCTCCTCGCACCCCCACATTCATCTTAATTAATGCAACATTATCTCCTTTTCAGACGCAGTAATTTCAATTTTCGACAAGAAAAATGGTAGCAATGCAATGATTTAGTAGATCACCCTTGCCAGAGACAGAAAGCTTGGCGTTTGCGAAAATGCTTGTAAATTTGTTTTGTTTGCTTTGTTCAGATTTTGTTTGCTGCGTCGCCTACCCCTACACGAGAAACGGCAATTTAGTTAAGCGAGAAGTGCGGGGAAGTGGTGGTTGGGGGGCTAGGGGGGGGGGGCGGAGATGAGACGAGAGGTTTATAAAACAAAAGGGCAGCTCTAGTGTATGGCGTCATAGTCTTTAGTTTAACTCCTTAAAGGATGCCAAAAGACCCCTCTCCCGGCAAACACCACGAAAGACAACTTTACAAATAAAGCGCTTTCACTGTCTTGAAGCGTTGTTTTCCTCAAGGTGTACCCACGTCAAATTATGATATGTCCTTATAGTTTTGCTCGCAATCAGAGAACAAAACTTACATCATAATGGACAGAAAATCTACATATTTGTCGAGTAACAGAACAGAAGATTTACCGTCAGATATTCCTCATATTCAAGGGTTAAGAGTTTCTCACATCAAGCAAACACAGATATCCATCTAGTGTTTGATGTTACCTGTAAAAGTTGAGACTGTCACTAAAGCAGAGAATTTGACATGAGCTAGGGGTGTAGTCTTAGCCCACAATGAAATAAAAGTTGCCAGAGTTTCAGAAATGAAAGGGTTAAGCAACGAGATATCCTAGAGGGGCCCTTCCACGCCATGCAGGAAGACGATCTTCGTTCTAAAATGGACACAGCAAGCCGCTATTTTACCGTCCAATATAATGCCACTTTCCTCGGGCCATTAGGCGGAGCATCTTTTCCCATTGATTAATTTTCGGGATTATTTCTCTTCGCTTGCGTCAAGAGATTGTAGCTGTAGGGCTAACCTTGGAGTGCTTAGCTTAGGAGAGTTTATTCTTAAGCTCAGTAAATACGATCTTGTCGGTATGCGGCATCATCAGGGAGCGATGGGACGGATCGAGCTAAGAATGGTAATGAACGTTGCTTTGATTCGATTTTTTTTCACCTTTCCATGGAGCTCAAAGATGAATCACCTGCAGACTTGGTGATTAGACAAGAAAACTATCGCACAAAGCTTCCCTGTCTCAGTTGAATACAACAGCTTAAAAACTGCGTTTAAACAAATTTTGTTTACAAGGGAAAATTATAGAACCTGCTGGAGGCATGAGTTTGTGATCTGGTCGTCTGGGATGTGAGAATTCTGATACAGAGACAACAGTTCGACCATATGCTGGACATTTATCCTAGATTTCATTTTCTAAATTGATAAATAATAAATATGTTTGCGACTGTGTCTCTTCTGAAAAAAGGGTACAGGTCACAGTGGAAGCTTGTGGTTGAACAGAAGGTGATTATGATAGCTGATGGTTTGATATTTGGGGTTTTTAGTAAGAGTTTTACAGCATTTGCAACACAATAAGGTAATACACGTGGGGAAGATTAGAGATGTTAGAAGAGAGTAACAGATAGATAAAAGAAGAAGGGGAGATAAAGAGATCTTAGATGTGAGGAAGAGTAAATATAATAAGGTTGAGTTTGGGAGAGGAGTTTCATATGGCACCTCACCAGTTTGCCAGTAAAGCGCACTACACAAAAATATCAGGGTACACGACAAGAGGAAGACCAAGGTAGACTTGGATCGAGGGTGTGAAGGATATTCTGAAAATATACAACATTCCACCCGGCCAGGACATCCAACTTGCTAGATACAGAAAGCTCTTTCTCCCCTCAACGCCCCATAGGTACAAGAGAACAGATAAAGTTTAAAGTAATTAGGAGGAGTTTCGAAAATAGTGCAGGGGTGTATAGCTGATATGTCTCACAGCTCAAGGGAGCTTGTGTGCAATGGATTTATCTGTAACCATCACCCTTCCTTCCAACGTCCTCACTAAGATGTGACGTGCCACAAACACATACATTGAAGACAAACCTAAGTAAAAGCAACTGCTTGCATTTAACCTTTAAGGCCTCTTCAGAACTGCTAGCTCCGTGAAGCAAGACATGGGAAGGATACTAGATATTCTAAAAAGATAAAACATTTACAGAGGGGCAGAAAACCGAACTAGTAAAGAATGTAAGGTTACAGTTTATCAAAGTGTCGGGCAGAACGAGGAGAGACCCCAAAAGAAGAGTCAGATTCAAGCTGGACAGACGAGAAAATAAGAAGAGGTAAATTACTCAAGCAGCACTTTTATATGACCCTTTTGAACCGATGCATGAGTTAAAACATTTTTCATATGATCACCCCTCCCCCAGGAAACAATAATGAATTAGTAATGACATGAAAGCTGGGATTATCACTGTTTTCCTCAAACCTGTAACGTCTTAAAGTCAGGCAAACAATACAATCTATACAAACTTTATTTTCCAGTTATCTAAATTGGTTCAAAGCTTTCGATAGACCACACACATAAAATCTATATACTTTATCCGCAGGGCGTCCATTAGACTGATGGTGTTTATTCAAAGCATGACATTTTCTTCCCGTTCTCCGTTATGCTTACGTTGCCTCCCTGAATGTCGTCCCCGCGTTATTTCAACGATATTACGGCGCGTTCAATGCACTCTCAGACCCTTGACCCGTGCACACATTGTGGACCAGTCCGATAGGTCACCGTCTGGTGAAGCTTTGCAAAATCTCATGTTTTCTGTATACCCTTTACCCCTCATATCTCTCATTTCCCATATTATTCATCTTCTCTTCCTTTCGTTTGCCTGCTTTTGAAGTCGGCTAGGTCGGAAAGGAGTACTCTTCCTGCAAACAGTTTTTCCTCTTATTGTTTGTCTGTCTGTCTCTCTGTCTGTCTATCCGTCTGTCTGTCTGTCTGTGAATTTTTTCCCTCCCCTCCTCCTCTCGATTGGTTATCTTGTATTTGGCTGTCATAGGTTTGATGATATATTCATTATTAACCCAGTCCAACAAACGAACAAACACTCTTCCCTCTACGCTTGCTTTGAAGTCATGATATGACGTTTGGTTCATGGACTCGGGCTCACATCCTGGTTTGAAGATCAATGTCCTTCTTCTTAGATGCCACACATTTTTGTTCATGAAATGTAACTTTTCAACTCTGATACACAACTCTCTGTCTTGCATGCGCGCGAGCGCAAACACACACAAACACACGCGCGGAAACACACACACACACACACACACACA
>NW_004797526.1:741187-747385 GCF_000002075.1 Aplysia californica
TCTCTCTCTCTCTCTCTCTCTCTCTCTCTCTCTCTATCTCTCCCACTTAACCTTCCCCTCTCTCTTTACTTTTCCTACATCTTCATCGCCAGTTGTTCTGGCTTTTAAAAAAAGTTGTTTGTGTCTGGTAGGGTGATACACCTATATCAAACAAATTAGACTTTCGAAATTGAACTGAAAACAACTCTTTTCCTGAAATTTTATATCCAAGAAATCTTAGTTTTTGAATTTTTCAAAGTGCTGTGGCACATCTGCATACGATTGTCTACTTGAAGCGCAACGTTTTAAGCTATTTTATCGTTGTTTCTTACAACGAAAAGCGACACAAAGAACATCATCAGCATTGCACAGATTCCGGACTCCGACAGAACTTAAATTAGTTGAGATTTATACCGTGTAATAGCTTTCTTGCTCCATCTTTTTCACTTTTCTTCTACTAACAGAACAAAGCCTTCCTGCAAAATGCCATTCCATTCCCGATAGCTGAAGCTATTTTTCCCCAGTTCGACCTTTCTGCTCCCATATAATATAATGTTGTCGTTGTTTCTACGTAAACAGAGTTATAATGATGACCGCAGAAAAGCCTGAAGGACAATTAAAAAACGCCTGGATGATAGTCGCCGTAAGGACAAATAGACATGACCCCTTGCCACCAAGCTGATCATAATAATCATTGGCCCTAACGAAGAGACATGGCTGATATTTTTTATTCATGACGAAAAGCTAACGGTCTTTTTGTGAACAGCCCCGAGGAAGCCATGTGGGAGTATCTCTCAACAATAAGAACCATCTTTTTTGTTTTTGTAAAGTGTTTTACGGCGCTAGCAACTGTATAAGGTCATATGAGCGCGCGGGACACACCTAATATTTTCAGTTTTTAGGAAATTTTGAATTTTGCCCAGGTGGGGGCCGAAGCCTACTCTTATCGATTTTTGACCGCCAAGGGATCTTTAACGTGCGCAACTTGCACACGGGCCCTCCGGGGTTTTTCGCCCTTGTCCGAAAAGGCTAGGTGTAGATCTTTCCTACCAGAAAATCAATAGTGTGGCTGAAAGACAGCAGTAAGAAGAAGCGAAGGAGTAGCAGTAGAAAGGCTGCAGAAAGAATCAGGAGCCAAGAGGAAAGGGCAAAGGTTGTGAGGGGGTGGGGGCAGAAAGAGGAGACGAAAGCAGACGACAGAACATTGCTAGAGAGCAGGAAATGAGGTGAAAGGGACATATTTAGAGAAGAAACTTTTTCGGTCGCTACCCGGATTCGAACCCGGGACCTTTTGAATGAGAGGCCAACACCTTAACCTCTAGGCCACGAGAGCCCTCAAGAACCATCTGAGTGCTAAAACTCGTAACGGCTTTCTTCAGTGCCCTTGGCGACCTGGGTTCCTACATGGAAATATGCGAGGAGAGGCAAGATACATTCGCAGAAGAAATGTGTTTACAGTGCAATTATTCAAAGAGATAATATACTTACAGCGCATGTATTCAAAGGGGGTATAGACCTTGCTTAACGTGCAAGCATTCATAGAGATTCAATTACAGTACAAGTATTCAAAGATACAATACAAGTAAATTAAGAGCGCATGTGTCCCAAGATTGCACATTTCCCTGATTACTGTCCAAGGAACCAGGCATTATATTAATAACATTCCATTCTCTCGTGTGGACTGAATACAATAAACCTCTTTTGCATCCGGCTTTAAGTTCCTGTCTAGGATCAATTTGGAATGTGCCCCTCCCCCACCCCTCCAGGCCACAAACTCGGTCCAAAATGTGTTTAAACAAAGCAGAAAGAGGTACCCCATGCTATTGCTGCAATGTACATAAAAGCTGCTTTGTTCAAAATGCAGTGAAAAAAGGGTTAATTAAAAAAGATAATTCGTTACAAAGAGACTGTCCTGTTTCTGAAAAGGTAAAATATTAGCGTCTATCAGCTTTCAGGGTGTTAAAGTTTGTACACCCTTCATCCCTCCTGCATCTTCCAGTGGCTTCAGTTAGAGAAAGGGTAGTTTCAAACTTAACTTTAAATGTCCTATCATCTAAAGGTGTATGTGGGGTGCAACACTTTAACTTTTCATTTTACACGTGATTCCCAAATCACAAGAAAACCGTAATCATGAAAATTATATTGGTCCTTCTTACAGAGTGTATCCCATACAGCCTCGTTGGCGCTGACAAGCAGGGTTACATCGGTCCGCTTCCTTACTTGTAAAACATCTACTTCCTCAATAATAAACGAGCAATCAAGCCCCACTGGTGTCAAATCAATCTTCAAGCCAACACCACGCTCCGGAATTTAAAAAGTTATAACCAAGTTGAATTATACGGCACAATACACCTTGCAGCGCTC
This sequence comes from Aplysia californica, assembly GCF_000002075.1. Lineage (NCBI taxonomy): Eukaryota > Metazoa > Mollusca > Gastropoda > Aplysiida > Aplysiidae > Aplysia > Aplysia californica. The sequence goes on from NW_004797526.1 coordinate 743,531, forward strand.
TAGAATGCCACAGGCTCGTCCTGTTTTGGAATGGATAATGAGCCCGGTTTTTATTTCTTTTTCAGAAAATGATATTGAAATTGTCCCAGCTCATGCTTTGCATTTAAACATGTTTAAGAGATCAGGGCAAGAATTCTATTTGTGATGTTCTAAAAAGTAGTTGCGTCTCCCAGAGAGAACCAAAAACGCGCTCGCACAAAATGCACAATTTTCTAAAAAGCAAACACAATAAAAATTCTTGAACCGGTAGCATGCACGAAGAGCACATGGGCTCTCCACCTCAGATGCGTTAGAAAAATACATTTACGTCTAATTCCAGCTACTTAAACAATTTATGTCTCATTTTATGTTTCAGATAGGATTCCACACGAAATCCCATCGTAAGCCGCTACCCCTTCCCGTCCATCCCTATTCTGTCTTTATTTCCCCTCAACATACACTCAATTGAAATTTTTTCTCTTGTTTCTACAAATGATTGCGAGCTTAATGAAGCGGTTTGTATGAGGCTTGTACTCACAGAATTCGATTCCTTTGTGTGGCGCTGGTTTAGCCCTATCCGCAAGAGCATGTTGTAATGCATTCAGTTTTTATTCATTTATCTCAATCCTCTACAGTATGGGCGGGATCTCCGAAATGCAAACACCGCCCAGCGATTCCGATACTTCATTTGGCTTTGGGAAAATCAAATGAGCTAACATTTAATATTTTTTGTTCCGCTCGACGGAAACTTTCATCTTGAATAGAATTCTCTATCGATTCTAAGAATGGGGATAATCTTGGCACGTGAGCCATGCTCATCGTTTGAATAATATTATGATAAACTAGGGCTGAAAAAAAGGACAGACCTAATTTGATAAATCAGTTATAAAGCTACAGAATGTCGCCCCAATCCACACGATTCAAACAAACGCAATAACACTCACACACATACATAACTACACACCCAAACACACACAAAGTGTGCACATGTAAACTCACTCAAGCACACATAATTTCCGATTCAAGCCTGAAGGGGAACACGCATAGGGAAACCGTGTCTATTGACAATAAATTTTCAAGAAAGAAGGTAGAAAGAAAAAGAACAAAGCAGTCAACACAAGTAACAGTTCCCAAGAAACTTTTTAGTTTAAACAGAACGCATCTCATTCGATAGACTGTCAATCAGAACATTATACAGTCGCCTGTGGTGTCATGGTTGTTAGGCTCTTTGCCCTTTGTACTCAAAAGATTCTCTCGATTCTCTTGCTGAGGAGTCCATTTAATTTTATCTCCGTCTGAGGCGCACTTTCCCAGTGAGTCTGGATTGGCTCTGACAGGCAGGGTCGAAGCAGTCCGCTTCCCTAAATGATCGAAAGAGTGTCCAAAGGAACGTAGAGCGTTTACGATCGTATACAATCAGACGTATTACTCCGCCGCTCTCTACAGGGTAATCCACACCTGAAGGTATTCCCATTTGTGCTAAATAATGCATGTTTGCGCTTATTTCAGGGACACTCGGTGTTTGTCGTGAGCAGAATAGCCTCACGATCATCCTGTAGCCGAGTGCTCTCAGCACTGGGCACCTTCAACAATACACAACTAAGTAGTTCTTTCACAGAGCTGCACATACCCCCCCCCCCACAACTTCAAACTAATGACTTCATATCATACTTGTATTGTTTGCTTTAAGAAATCTAATCTAGTGAGCGGGAATGCGCACAGTGGTGAAAATGGAATAGGTTTAACACCGCTATCAACACTGTTAATTTTTTTTAAAGAGGCGGGACCTCCGAGTTTAACGTCCATCTCCGAAAGCCCTGAGGGAAATTCATGTAAAGTGCCTTTCCCAAGGACACAACGTCGGACTGAGCTGAGGTTCAAACCCCCAAACCCACAACCTCACGATTACGAGTCTGGTAGCCTAACCACTAGGCCACTGACGCCATTGTATCTGCATTGACCCTATGTTCTCTCCATGTAGATGAGCCATTGGCTCAACAGGGAACACATTAGAAACACAGCACGGGGCACTCTCGGGGAGGAGTTCCTGGGGTTGATAAGTTCAAATGGATGCTTACAATAATTATTATTAATGCAGTTTATTTTCCACTGGTCGGAAATGAGAGTTTACAGCGTTATATCTCATTATTCATGACGATAAAGGAGACTATGAATTTCTTTACATTTTAACCGCAATACCTCATCCCCGCCTTCTTCGCATAAAAGTAAGGAATCAAAACAGAACAAAAACACGTTTAAAGACAAGTAATCTGCTAAAAGAAAATGTAAGTAAATTATTCCACAGTATTTCCCTCGAAAGCAAGCAACTTTTAATCGTGGAGGATTTGAAAACCATGGCATAGAAAACCAGATTATTTTGAGGCAAGTACAAAGCGTTTAAGTTTCTTTTTTAAACTTTAGTCCTTTGTGAACCCAAGTATGTCATTGCTATACATTTCAATTGCTAAAAGATACAAGCTGGGCCGTGAAACCAAACAGCGGATTACGACTTCCTATATTGAAAAATGAGGTGGATTATCAGTACATAAGAGAAAGAAATCGGAGATAAATAAAAGCAATATGAACAATGGCAGTCTAGCAGAGTACCCCCCCCCACCCCCACAACGTGCGATACATATCATATGACAGGATTCTAAGGAAATCCACTATTTCCGTTCAGTATTTCCTCCAGTTAAGGAAGTTGAGGATGGACGGCACAAATGCCAAATCTCCCATGAATGATCTCCCGCACGCACAAATAATGTCACGAACCCCCCGCTCCTCTCTCAGCTTCCCTTCTAGAGCATAAAAAGGAAAACCCTCGTACTAGACAAAGCCGATGAATAGCCTAGATCATTTGTGCGTAATCGAACATGAGCCCTTAGCCACTTAGAAGCTAACAATAGCTTTTCCGCACACGCCAAATACAGACCCCCACGGAAGCAATTTCATTGCAAAGCACCCAGAACTGTGCCCCGAGAGACGGACATTTCGTCATTCTATCGCCGTCATTTTTGGGAATCAGTAGGAATTACTGCAGGGGTAACCATAGTGTTCCAACGAGCTTTTAATGGAAAATAAATGTTGGTCGGTCGTGATCTCTTTCCAGGAGCAGTGACCATAGTTTTTATATCCCTCTCCCGCTTCGTATTCTGTCTCAGATTTTTTTGGTTTGGTTTGCATTTTCATTTCTGTTAATTCATTTGCAGGTTACTGTTACTTGTTACTTGAACATACTATATTATCTTTTGAGGCCTGCTCTACATTCAGTCAAGTCCCTCACCTCGCTCTCTTTCCCTCTTCTTTTCTATCAGCATTCTCTTTTCTTTCTCACCCTGCTTTTCTCTCTCTCTCTCTCTCTCTCTCTCTCTCTCTCTCTGGTGGAATAAAATTAAAAGCATGGACCGACTCGAGTTCGAAAATGAGAATATAATATTCCTACCATACACCCTGGAAAATAAAAAAAACCCTGAAAACAAAACAAAACAAACACGAACAACCCTCACCCCCTAGAAAACCAAACAATCATGAAGTTGGGTTCAAATCAATTATGCTAAGTGGAAGAAGAAATAGATGAAAGCGATCCCTCTTTCACTGCAGCTCAAGTCCGAGACGGCATCCACTCTTCCCAGTACCCTATCGCCATCGACGTCCAAAAATCATAATCAGAAATAGTAAGAAAAAATATACACAAGCAAAGGTAAACAACACCAGGGGCAGCAACATCAAGAATAAGAATACCAATAACAAGAAAAAATAACGACAAAGACAAAGAAGACAACAACAAAAAGAAGAAGAAGAAAAAGAAGAAAAAGAAGAAAAAGAAGAAGAAGAAGAAGAAAAAAAAGAAGAAGAAGAAGAAGAAGAAGGAGAAGA
>NW_004797526.1:749691-750941 GCF_000002075.1 Aplysia californica
CAAAATCACCCTCTCCTCCTTCTCTCTCTGTCTTTGATTCTCTACAACTATAATTTCTTTTTTTTGTTTGTTTAGTGTTTTACGGCGCTCGCAACTGATATGATCACGGAGGACACACCATTTTTTATCAGTTGGTAGGAAATTTTGAATTTTGCCCGGGTGGCGGCCGAAGCCTACTCTTATCGATTTTGGACCACCAAGGGATCTTTAAGCGTGCGCAACTTGCACACGGAACCTCCGAGAGTTTTCATCGTTATCCGAGAAGGTTAGGTGTTTAGTTTCTTTCGTTTTTATGTTGCACCAACTGTTGCAAGTCTACTAAAAAACAACAACAAAAAAGCGGTATTATTCTCAAAACATATCAAGGTGCAGGACAGAACATGCGCTTTCTATCTTGTGATTCACCACAAGCTGTAGGGCAGAACATTATTATACCTTGATAGAAGGCAATACTGACAAACAGTCTAAGTATGTTAGGACGCTCCCGGCCGTAGTTTATTCGAAGAAGACTCAGTCTTAACCCTATCTCCATCACTAAATCTAGGCACTGATATCGCATTTGTCTTACAAACGCCGTAAAACTCTTAGTAAAACTAAGACAAATCAAGGCCCTCAAGGAAAATGACGGAATCTGTAGATAGGTACTGTCTCAAAACAAGTGTTGAAAAGGGCGTGAAATTCAGATTATGCTTTCAGTCCATTTGCCCCTTGACTATGATGCTTGCATAAGTAACACAACAAGACCCCGTAAACACGTAAGAACATATTATTATGTACTTTAGAAATAGCCATTTTCTGTTGGCATTCCCATGACCGAGCCACTGCATCTTGGCGATCGAAGTTTTCCGTTTTCCGTCTGTCGTTTCTGCAAGTCTCGGCTGTCTTTCCGATTGACTTTAACCGAGACAACGTACACACGCTCCCTTGGCTGCACGCGGTTGCTCCCAAGGACATTTTAATTTCCCTGGTGCTTTTCAACCCGTGACGTCACCAACGTGTAGCGCTAGCTAAATAGTTTAGAGCGACTTTTAGCCCGAGGTCCTGAATTTTCTTCTTCTTCTTCTTCTTCTTCTTCTTCTTCTTCTTCTTCTTCTTCTTCTTCTTCTTCTTCTTCTTCTTCTTCTTCTTCTTCTTCTTCTTGTAATAAGGGCTATTAAAGATGAGAAAGGAATAATAACACTCATGGAAAATACAGTGATATATTACGCCAATCTTGCGAACTGTTATACAATTCCAGAAAATCAAAGAAA
>NW_004797526.1:753111-754225 GCF_000002075.1 Aplysia californica
AGATAGATAGATAGATAGATAGATAGATTGATAGCTAGAAAGATAGATAAATAGATAGATAGATAGATAGATAGATAGATAGATAGATAGATATAAACCATATCGCCCACTTCTTCCGCAAGATCAATGACCACCACCTCCAAATCAGCCTCCCCCCCTCCTCCTCCTCCCTCTCCCCACCCCAGCTCCCCATTGTCCTAATTTTGCGCCGACAGCTCTCTAAAAGTCTCACTTTCTGGCTCCCCTCGCACACATCTAATTTCTTGGCGGTTGTAGAAATGGCGTGAGCCGTGATGACTGAGCCCCTTGCTCTGATCTTTTTACTTCTTTATCTGTCACTTGCCTTCTTCCTGTCAATACCAATAAAATATAAAAGTATCGATAGAGTTCTAAAAGCCTCAAGTTACCTTGATCCTCTATCAGGCTGTCTGACCTCAAAATGAGTTTCATTTCTTGGTAATCGAAATGGAAGAAGTGACTCCGCTCAACAGATCAGCTTTGCTTCATTTCTCCTCCTTCCACTTCGGCGCTCCCCTCTTTCATGTTTTATAATAATAATATTATCCATAAACCCAAATAAAGTTTTTCTTTAGAAGTAACATTCCCATTGGGGGGTCGTATGTATTATTTTTTACTCTCTCTCTCTCCCTCTCTCTCCCTATCTCTCTATCTCCTTCTCTCTCCCTCTCTCTCTCTCTCTCTCTCTGTGTGTGTGTGTGTGTGTTTGTGTCTGTCTGTCTAGCTGTCTGTCTCTCTATCTGACGGTCTGTCTGTCTGTTTGTCTTTGTCTCTGTCTCTTTCTCTATCTGTCTGTCTGTCTGTCCCACTCTCTCTCTTTTTTTCTCTTTCTCTCTCTCCTTCCCTCTCTCTTTCTCTCTCTCTCTCTCTCTCTCCCCCTCTCTCTCCTTTTCTCTCTCTTTCTCTCTCTCCTTCTTTCTCTCCTTCTCTCTCTCCTTCTCTCTCTCCTTCTCTCCCTCTCCCCCCTCTCTCTCTTCATATCTATACTCTTGAGCTCTCTACTCCTCTCGCACTTTTCCAAAATAAGCTTCATTTGACTAAGCGTGTATGCATTTGGTTTTGTGTGCATGTCTGTTTCTCTCTCTGTGTGTGTGTG
>NW_004797526.1:755629-757267 GCF_000002075.1 Aplysia californica
CCCCAACAAAACCCAACAACAAACCAACCAAACAACAATAACAAAAAACAACAAGCAAACAAAATGGCAAAACAAAACCCCAAAACAAAAACTACGACAACAAACAAACAAACAAAAGCAGTCTCCCACTCGGGATTCAAACTCACGTCTTCAACCAGCGACGGTGAGAAATGCCTTTTGGTTAAACCACAAACCTCAAACTAGGCCGAGTGCACATTGGTCGGACATGCAGAATTCTGAAGTTGATCGTGGTGACGGTACATTTTCATGATGCGCCAGAGGCTTGGAGGCTACGCTAAAGCTTATTTTTGCTTCAGCAAAACATGAATGATTTACGGAAAAATTAATATGAAAGGAGTTTCGACATTTTACAAGTTTTGGCTTCCTCGAAAACTGTCACAATTACCGTAACAACATTTTAAAATCTATATATCATTAAGATAATGAGATGACCACACACATTTTGCATGACAGCCTAAAGTCTTGGGTTTAAACTATTGCTTTGACCAGCACTACAGTCGAGACTGATCAACGACAGTCTTGCTGTCAGTACATCATTGAAATATACCCATTAGGTGAACATAGTGAAATGACACTTGTGACCCTATCAATATTATTAGGTCATTTAAGAGGGAGGACCTCCGAGTTTCACGTCCATATCCGAAAGAACTAAACCAAATGGGATTATTCGTGTGATATGCCAAAACAATGTCGGACCGAACAGCACAATTACGAGTCTGGTAACAATACCGTGAGCCCATTGTGGATGGGATCAGGTCAAGTCGGGTCGATCGCCCGATTCGTCGCCTGAAAACAAACTCTTTTAAGGTGACAATCGGACGATCAGCTAGTGCTACGATAGCCGCTTTGCGCCCTCAATCTGGTTATACGGGGTGCCCACTACGGATGGGGTCGGCCGATCGGGCCAATAGCCCGACTCGGTCGCCTCAAAAACAAACGTTTTTGTTTTTCAGTTTCAGGCGATCGAGTCGAGCGATCGGCCTGGTCCAACAGTAGTGGGCACCCCTTAGTAGCAAACCGACCCGTCCCGACCCGATCGTGCCAATGGGCACTCGGCATAACCACTAGGCCACCGACGCCACATATCCCTTTGATAAAAATAGAGATACAAATAAAAGAATATAAATTCCACTAGGGGATTCTGTTTACAATGGCAAGCATAAGTACACAAACACATGAGTACAAATATGCATGAATACCGCACACTATCACAACACACAACACAGCCAAACCAGCCACCATTGCTTGTCGCCTTTGTACACCACCCTGGTTTTTTCATTTTAAGCTACGGTTATTACGCCTGGCTAAAGGACACGTCATCTCAGGGACCCTGGACGCCGAGTCACCGACAAATGCTTGACATTATGACCATTATTATGAATATTATGATGATTATGGTTTTTACTATTAATGTCCCTTTTATTCTTATCATTGCTAGGGAAAAAAACCCTTGGAAGACCATTATAAGGTCTAGCTGCTGCCTTATTATTGTTTTGTAGTTGCTGCTTCCATTGTAGCAGCGTTGTAACATAATTTTTTGTTTTTTTGTACTCAAGTTTTTTTCTGATTATAACAAATAATAAATAGTCGTCTCATGTCGTCTGCAATGTAAACCCC
>NW_004797526.1:757481-760657 GCF_000002075.1 Aplysia californica
AGACGTATACACACACATACACTTACACACACAAACACACACACACACACACACACACACACACACACACACACACACTCACACATACATACAATAACACACATGCACACATACACGCACACATACATACATATATATGCAGTCTCACACAATCACACATTGGCACAGAAAAGATACGACAATTTTTATGCGCGTACCCATCATCTACTTTCTTTCCATCTTACCCAGTGCATTCATCACGAAATTCCATCGATCTAAGAAAAAACTCCTAACGCACAAGTGCAGTGTTTGGCCCGCTCTTAGCATGCATGTGCAGGCATATTCGCATGCAATCCATGCCTATGGCAAAAAAAAGGACAAACTGCGCAAGCATCATCCTGATCATCATCATCCTGATCATCATCATCATCATCATCATCATCATCATAATAACACTATAGTAACAAAATATTCGTTCGCTTATAACATGGTGAAGAATGGTGTGTACGATAAACCTGCAGCGGGATAACTTGACGAAAGAAAAAGCTATAATAGATCTAGAATCAATAAAATTTGTACTGTCATATGATGATGATGATGATGATGATGATGATGATGATGATGATGATGATGATGATGATGATGATGATCAGCATAGACACCCTCCTCGTCTTCCTCCTCCTGCACTCCTCCCTGGTCCTCTTTATGACATGACTTTAAGGTTAGTTAAGGGAATGTACCATCGGCATAGCGGGTTTCTCCAAGGGTACCCGCCAAATGGCTTGTCATGAAATCTCCAAGAGCAACACAAAGTCAATTATACTCAGTAAGAGATTTGAACCAAAGTTATCGGTACAATTCGTGACTCCAAACAAAACCTGAGTTATGATATGCCCCAAAACCTCAATCAATACAAGCATCAGCATCGATTGAAAAGATTTTTTTAACGGCACTACCGACGCAAATTTGGTTACGCAAGTGCCAGCAAGCACTATAGCTTCATCAAAGGAAGTAGTTATCTAAACTATAACACCATATGATGTAACAACGACACAAATACAGACAGCAAAATACTTCGATCCAGAGAAATAATATTAATAATATACACACAACACATCTCCCTTCCATTGCTCCTCTAGAACGCTTTCTTCGCGTTCGTTTCCTCCTACTTTTATTTTGCCCACTGCACGAGGCAACATGAACCAGGCTGTTTCATCTGGCAATCAACGTCATGGCTGGGTGTGGTGACCACAGACGTCGAAAAAAAGACAGAATGCGCAGTGGGATCGACCAGTCTAATAGTTTATGCAATACTTTAGGGCAATTTTTAAAGCAGTGTGACCACGAGTAGCGAGTCATCTAATTGAAGCTAGATCTGCAAGATATTTAATTTCTCGGCTGTCCTCATTTAGGAGGAAGGTATGTCGAAATGGTTTGTGTGTTGTTGTTTTTTTTTGCGTCGGCCACTGTATGTGTTCGTTCACCCATCGGACGTTTGAAGTTTGAATACGAGTGATGTCCGAGTGATTTTTTTTTAAAATTTGCTAGAAATAGGGAAAACAATCAAACAAAAAGGCTATATTTCTTACGGGATTATCTTCGTTGTGAGTGGTAGGACATTAAACTCAAACAACAGCAACATCAACAACAGCAACAACGACAACAGCAATAACAACAACAACTCTTTGTTTTGGTGGGTGGTTGGCAGGTTCTCTGTTGTGGTACGTTCCATTTTTTTCTACCAAGCATCTTTCATCCTTATCCTTCCTCCTGTTCTGTGTTTGTTCTTCTCATGTAACACCTCTAATCCTCGGCACACATGTGTTCTTATTGTATTGAAAGTGCCGTCAAACTCTCACTAAAACTAAACACCCCCCCCCCAAACTTGTTTGTTTCTTCCCTAATTCTGCGTATGGCCAAAAACCAACAACAACTGCATCGCGCCCCCCCCCCCGCCCTGCCCCCAACGCTATCATCCGGATTAGGAACAAGGGAGAACACTCTCATTACCAGCGGGCCGGTACAGTCAGTCGTAACTTCCGTCGTCTCGGTAAATACAGAGGCGTGATGTTGTGCACATCCCCGACTCCACCACTCACTTCTAAGGAATATTGAAGTAAGGGGGAGGGGGGGGGGAGGGCAGTAATTGATCGGAGAGCGCCTTACAAGAGGAAGAACAACGCAGAAAAAAGGAAACAGAAGCTCTATAAGAAAGCTTATTAGCCTGAAATAAAATGTTCTACTGTAGCCTATAATATAGTGGTCTATTATGGATGACATCTTTCCACTCTGCCATCCCTCCCCCACCCACCACCGCCCCGCCCCAAAAAAACAGGCTGAAAGAAGTTGTTGCGGAAGAGTGAGTTTGCACATCTTGACAACAAAGGGAAGGGGTGAGCGATCTAATGGATGCCCAACAAGGTTGCGGAGAAAAGGATGTGTACGAGCAAAAAGGTTCTCACAATAAATCGATGAGCAAATCTAACTTGCAACAGTTCCAGCCCACTAAAAATCCAAGCTGGCTGATCGACTTGATAGTTCCTTACATCGTAAATAATATGAGCAGCCGGTGTACTGTACTCGTCTCTTTTCAATCTTCCCTTTGCTGAGAACAGTACATCTATGTAGAAGAGCAAAGGCAATTTGTCATAAAACATTCTCTTCCATAATATAATATCTATTTTTGCAAAACCATGCTTTCCGAGTTTCTGTTCGCACGTAGTCCGCTACTTTTACAAATTCTAATACTTCCGAAATAATAAAGATTAAAAAGTAGATCTAATGCGATAATACGACGACGATGACGACAACAACAACAACAACAACAATAATAATAATAATGATAAAAATAATAATAACAATGATAATGATAACAATATTCATAATAATACCTATTAATAATCATACTGATAACAATAGTAATAACATAAAGTAAAAAAAAAATACTAATGAAAAAAACAACGATAATAATACTCATTATATAATTTTAAAAAATGACACTAATTAAAAAAATAATGACGATGACGACAAAGACGACGACGACATGTGATGATGATGATGATGATGATGATGATGATGATGATGATGATGATGATGATGATAATGATGAAGACGACGACGATGACGATAATGATGAGAATGATAAACATGATGATGATGATGATGATGATGATGATGATGATGATGATGATGATGAT